>NW_027107456.1:617069-633659 GCF_000696795.3 Halyomorpha halys | reverse complement strand
TTATAAATGTTCTTATTTACCAAAATGAGCAATTTCGTTTTGTAGAACATTTACCATCAGTTAAACAACAAGAAATAATTTAATTTTGATAACAGTGATAAATCGACATGAGTAACTTACAATCGTTATAAAGTTTAGGCGTCTGATACAAAGTTCCAGAAAGATAATTTATTACACACAGCAATGTCTCTCAAAGTGCGGTACACGAAATATCTTCATGATACGGGGCTTTGGCAGGAGCTATTGCATTTTTTTTTATTATTATTTTTGTTGCAGATATAGAAAAATAAAAATTAAGAAATTCGTTACTTGTTAGAGTCGAGTTGAAAAAGAGCCCCTGTTGAAAAAAAACCAAAAACAGTTATTTCCCCATAATTTTTGATTACCCTGATGTAAATTATGTTAAGTCACTAGCCATGATTTCCAAAATGAGTCTGCCATCATAGTTGAGGGGACAAAAAATGGGGCAGTTTTAAAACGTTAAAAAAAAAAAAAAAATTAAATTTTCATTTCGACCATTATATCTTTCAAACTAACTACAACACTGGAAAATCTGATAGAAAATCATTTAAAGTATATTAAATTTTCAAAAATTAAAGCCACTTGAATGTATTATTAAGTAGTTTATGACATTTATCTTTGTAGAAATAGTATTTTTTATGATATTTACCAAAATAAATTCACAAAATGTTGATTTATGGAAGTTCGGACAGAAGTTCATAAACGAAATTCATCGGTGGGACCTGTGCAGAGATTGGCGAAATTATTGGATTGGCGAGAGGCGAATACAATTTTATTCGAATAAAAATACTACTAAACAATCCGAATAATTTTGTATTCGAATATTTGAAATATTATTTCTATCGAATACAAAATTAGTTAAATATAATATTATTCGAACAAATATTTAATCAAATAAAAATTATTTATTTTTTTTTATTCGCTTATTTTTTTACAATTTTCGATTTATAATGTATGGGGGTCCCATTACACAGTTTCAGACGAGTAGAAAATGCTATCGATTTATATTAACCTTTTTTATATCTAACATATAAGGGTCCTCTTATACGTTTCTTACGAGGCAGATTATGAAAATGCTATGATTTTATGATCACGTATCGATTTATTTTAACTTTTCTTATTTCTAACATATTAGGGTCCATTTATATGTTTTGGGATACGCAGAATATGAAAATGCTATCAATTTTATGATCACATATCGATTTATTTTAACATTTCAGATATATTAGGGTCCCTTTATATGTTTTAAGAGTTGTAGAAGATGATAATGCAATCGATTTTATGATGGCACGCTTGTGTATGAATTTGTTATAAATTCTCTGATTTCAAAAATATTAGGGTCCTTATGTATGTTTTACTAGATGGAGAATATGAAAATGCTATCGATTTTATGATCGCGTTTCAATTTATTTTAACTTTTCTGATTAAAAAAAAAATAGGGTGTCTTTGCCTGTTTTAGGAACTGCAGAAAATGAAAATTCTATCTATTTTATTTTCTCATGCTTGTGTATTGAATTATTTTAACTTTTCTGATTTCTAACATATTAGGGTCCATTTATATTATAATAATATTTGTTCAACTTTGGACCGAGGTAGCAGTCACAGGCAGGTTTTGTGCGATATATAATGTGGAAGAACTAGTGTTTGGTAAGTAGGTAAGAATACCGACTGAGCTATAAAACGTATAACGGTGCTCTTCATCTTTTCTTATAAACATTGCACTTAATTCTTTTATTATAAACATAATACGTGAATATTTCCCTGTTTACAATTAAACCGGATTATCTTTTTTATAGTATTTTTATAGGTAATAAATTGATCTCGACCTTTAATTGAGTATACAATATTTTTACGCAAGCAAATTTTTATTCTTTCAGCATAAAAAAAAAAATTAAAAAAGTAAAAATGTTTACGTGCATAAATAGAAAATGATCTTAGATCTATAAAGGATATAGGTCAGATGTAGTTGATAGTGAGTAGTATTTGAATAAAACAGCCCCTGTGTATAATCAAAAACCGATAATAAATACTACAAAGAATTATGTAGATTTAATGGGGATAGTCATACATAGCCTTCCACTTGTTAGTTACAGATGTCGCATAGTAATTGATCAGGACAGTAGATGAAGCATATACCTCACCCAAATTAGCCCTGATGTTGCTAATCCTAGGAGCATTTGCCTAATAGCGTCTAGGGATATAATGGCTTACTTAGTTCCATCCCCGGCTCAACTCGAGCATCTAGCTTTGATATGGTTCAATCCATTTGAGCTGGACAGGTCCTCAGTTTCAGGTTATATTAAAATATTACTAATTGTAAAGGCACACAAGCATACACTGTCGAACAAAAGTGTATAATCAGCTTAATTGTTAGAGCTTTAATAATACCCTCCTATGTATTAGCAGATTTACTTGGGATGCCAGGATAATCGCTGAAGGCTATTATCCAAAATAAGTTAATTAATTGATTATAAATTGAGTCCTAAAAAACTATTACTATAATTGGATTCCTTTCCAAAGGCTGTTTGTGTGTTTACCAGTTTACCAATTAAATACCTTTATGTTTATAAAATGTTCTTACCATTAATTATATAGGATAATAAAGAGTGGTATATTAGGTTATATACTAGTATATAAACTACATAAAGAAACTAAGTATTTATTTACAATTTGTTATTGTGATTAAAATGGTTCAAATGATTCAGGTAAAGGTTGCCATAAAATATAAATTATTACATGATTACTTATTAGTTAATTTATCCTTATAGTTGCTGATGCCGTGGGATGTAGTGCCGTAGGTGTCTTCTGTTTCATAAGGGATGTCCAGGTCTGGTGGCCCTACTCACGACTTCGTCTGGTCGAAGTGCATCCTGACTGTGGTGGTGCTTCCCCGTCCAAGCCTTCCTGTTGAGTGTCTCTCTCTGCTCTTCTAAATTCCCTCTCTGTATTTTCTCCCACTTCTCTTTTGGGGCGTTACCTTATTTTTAAATCTCTTCTCTGATTGGTTATCGAAGTCCGAAGACTCCCGAGGCAGGCGTCCCCCTCCTCAGGGCCGAGGATGTGTAGAAAAAGTTTGTCTTGTCCAGGAAGGGCCTGCACCTAGTTAATTTGATTCTGGTCCCTCGTCCCAAACTATCATTTTTGTTAGAACACTTAAAGGTTAGCCAATCTAATTTTCTCAGGGGCCTCTGGTAATGTGACAAACTTAATACAGATGTTTTCACATCCGAGGATGCTAAAAGCTTCCCAGAAGGATACCCTGACCAGGTATAGGGGCAGATGACGAAACACCTTAATAATACCCCGGATTATCAATACATAGCAACCCCACTTATTCCTGTAGAACAGATCCGTTACTTAGGACTACATCTCGACAAACGACTGACATGGAATCCTCATACAAGACTGAAAAGACAGGAAACTGCTCATCAACTATTACAACATTTACTAGACAAACCAATCCATTACAAAAGACTGATCTACATGACTATTATAAGGCCTATCTGGACATACGGAGTTGAGTGGGGCTCTACTAAACCATCAAATTCCTCCCGAATCCAATCCTTACAGTCCAAAATCCATCGTAAAATCCTTAACGCTCCTTACTTTGTCACAAATCAAGTCATCCATCATGATCTCAATGTCCCATATGTTGCCGATTTGGCCAAAATCAGATACCATACCTTCCATGGAAAACTTTCCAACCACCCAAAATCACTTGTTTCTAACCTGGCTTCTCCTTCATTACCTAATAATCCTCCTAGGCGTCTGAAAAGAAGATGGCCTCGGATCTTCTCTTCTAGAAATGTTATTGGAGTTCTATCAATGGGTAGATTCTCCACATTTTTAATAGAAATAAATATTATTATTTATATCTCAAAAAACCGAACTAGAAAAAAAATTAATACCAAATTTCATTGACAATAAATTAGTAAGAGGTCATCTTTCTAGAAAGTTTGAAGAAGAAGAAATCATTTTTAAAGTTAGTAGAAAAAAGAAAAAACACAAACGTTAAACAATGAGTTATAAATCTCTTCTTTTGCTTGTGATATACTTAATAAATATCAATGTTTATAGTTTTTATAACTTTTAGTTATATTTGAGTTTAACTTTATAACTAAAAGTTCATCCAACACACCCAAATAGAATGAAATTTTAATGTACTAAAATGCTAACGACGTTTTAAATTAAGTCATTTTTTTTTCATCCAAACTTTTCGGAAATGCATATTCATATTTAAAAGAGGTCTAAAACCGATAATAGTTAATAGAGAAGTTTGCCCCTACAAATATATAAATAAACGATTATATTTCAAAGTTTCTCTTCGGCTACTGAAGTTTTGAGTGCATTAAAGCCGACTGCTAAGCCACTTGCATATTCATCGTGTGCTAATTCCAGGGATATTGGAAGTTGAAGGAGAGAAGAGCTATCGGCAGGGGAAATTTAATGGGTTCTGGGTATAAGAAGCGATTCCTATCTCAGCCGTTCGAGTTCTTAAAAATATTAATAAATCAAATGTACTGTTTGGATTTCGGATATTTTTGATTTTAACAATCCTACTGTTAAGCTTAGATTTTAGAAACTCCTAACTACATGTATTTGCTATATGAATTTCTAGGGGCACAAACTTTGGGACATTAAAAAAAAAAATATTGAGCCCAGGTAGAGAGAAAGGGCTAAAAATAAGGATATTCTTCGTAAAGTTAATATTAAAAACTTGAGGATTGAAGCTCATTGGTTAAAATAGAATTGGACAGGACAAGATGGTCCTGGAACGGGTTTCATCTAAAGTGTATACAACAGACAAAGAAGTCGAACGCATCTTAAATGGAGAGTCAAAATGATTTAATATGTAGGCGATAACTGGTGGCTTGTTGCTAGAGATAGAACTATATTTAGTTTTTTTTTATTTATTTAATGTGATTTACAATTGTACAAATAAAAAGTTCAAAAAGTAAATATGTTGTATGTTTCATTTACACTTGAAAATCTTGGGAAGGAACCACCCATTGTTGGTACTTCAAGCATTAATTTAAATTAGAAGGTCCGGTTGCCATCTTCTTTTCAGAAACCTCGGAGGATTATCAGGGATCGTTAGGGATGGGAGATTAAGAACTAATAGGTTAGGATAAGTAAGGAGTTAATAGGACCTAATACTATACTACCTTGAGGAACACCGGCGGACTGAGAAAAGAGAGATGAGTAGGCTAGGTTATGATTTACTTTAAAGGTCCATCAGAGAGTTAGGAGCGGATTATAAGGAAAAATGTGGGGGTAGGAATTGAATAAGTTTATAGAGCAGACCTGGATGCCAGACTCGATCAAAAGCTTGTTCAACATCGAGGAAGACTCCCGTGCAGTACATTCCGCGCTCCAATGTGGATGATATGACACCAACCACTCGATGAGTCTGTTGTATGGTAGAATGGGATGTTCTAAATCCAAACTGGTGGTCAGGAATAACATGATATATATTTAGTTTAAATTTTGTTCTTTTTTGGCCGCAACCCTGACCATCTTCTTCAATTTTTAAGTCACTAAACAAAAACAAATAAGCTTATTATTATTATTTGACCGGCCTCATCAGATTTTCGGGTCAAATGGTTTGCCTTTCAAGAATAAAAATCAAATCTAAGGCAAGCAAATTAAAGCTAGTTAAATTATTTTTCTCATGAGTCACGGCATCACAGAAAGCCCATACAGCTACTTCTCAAATATAGATGATCAGGCATTACCAATACGGGGTATAAAAAAACTAATCCAAGGTTGAAGGTAAATTACCTTATAACTTAATACGACTGATTTTCTTCAGTTCTAGCTGATCTTAATATCCTATAATATTCTGATCTCACTCAACCATACCTAACCTTCAAAGTATCAGATCTGATAGTGATGCGAAAGCGTTTTTCCTAGTTTTGTGGTTCTAAATATTTTAATGTGATTTTCTTTTTCTTTTTTTAAATATTTATTTATTGCTATTTACAACTGTACATTATAATACATTTAGTAAATCTGATCTAAATTAAATTGGAGTGTTACAGGCGTGTAGAGAAACTACCCATTGGAAGCACTCTAATGACATTTTACATTAGCTGGTCTCGTGGCCATCTTCTTTTCAGGCGTCTCGGAGGATTGTCAGTAATGGAAGAGGATGCAAGATTAGAAACTAGGAGGTTTGAGTGGTTAGAGAGTTTATAATGGAAGGAGTGATATCTGGTTCGGGCTAGATCGGTTGCATAGGGAACATAATGCCATTTCTAGATGAACAAAATTCGCATAAATTACTTTTGAGTTGTGTGTGCGATCTTCTGTTACATTCTGATCCCAAAACCTCTAATTACCTCAGTTTCATTCTAATTATTACAATAATTCCAATTTCATTATATAATTGCTATCTTAGGTGGTTAAGCAGAATGGAAGCTACTGGAAGAACTGAATCGTGACTAACTCCGAAAGTTCTAGCAGAAGTTTTAGTAGAGTTAAGAAAGGTATGTCATTAATTTTATCGATAGATGCTACCTTATTTCCGGAATTTAGTTTTTCCTTATAGTTTTATGTTTTTGAAATTCGACAGAACAATTATATTCAATTATAAATGTTGTTCTATCAATGATCCTGAAAGGACCTTCAGAAAAACTATAAACATAGTGTAAGTTCCACCCTGGAAATTGGAAAAGTATCATCCCTGTGAAGATAAAAATAAATATGTTCATGGGAGGTCATGGGCTTACGACGAAGGATAAGGAAAATGTAAAATAAAAAAAATATAATAAAATGATAAGTTAAATTCGAAAAACAAAGAATTACATGTAAAGTTTATATAATGATAATAAAAGATCATTAATGAGTAAAAACTTTTTAAAAAAAATTTTTATTTAATTATTGATATTTACAACTGTATAAAAAATACAACAAGTAAATTTGATCATAATGACATAATGATATAATACAGGGTGTAGAGAAACTATCCAGTAGTAGAACTCTAAAAATAGTTTACAATACAAGGTCACGAGGCCATCTTCTTTTCAGGCGCCTCGGAGGATTGCCAGTAATGGACGAGGAAGCAAGGTTAGTTTAGAAGCAACTAGTGGGTTTGGGTGGTTAGGGAGTTTATTATGGAAGGAATAATATCGGGTTCGGGCTAGAGCAGTTACATAAGGAACATTTAGGTCTTTATGGATTTGTAACAAAATAAGGAGCATTGAGGATAAAACTTAAAAATAAAAACACACTTAAACAAATAATTTTTACTTTCGAATCAAACTAATTATTCATGGTGGTAAAGGAAATTAAACAATCAATAAATAGCTTTAGAATTGATTTACTAATGGATTCATGTTCTTTAGATTTTCTAATATTAATTTGTTGAGTCCATATGTGTCTTTAACTGATTTGATTTTCATTTAACTAACGTCTCTAACTGAAGAAACAATTTTAAAAAAAACTGATTGCTTCAATTTATTGTAAAAGCAATGGATTAGTTTCTCCCTACTCCAAACGAGACAGAAATACTAAAATAAAATAACAATAAAAATAAATGAAAAAATACCATAAAAATAAATAAAATCTTTCTATATATATATATACATACAGAAGGAAAAAGAAAATAAAGATAATTAAACTACGTACATAAATAAATAAAATAAAATAATAATAAAAATGATAAACATAAATAAATGCAATAAAATAATAATAAAGATAATGATAAAATAAATAAATAAAATAATAACAATTCGCATTTACACTATCGACTTAAGGATCCCTGAGCCCACTCTATCCCCTACGCGTGATGGGTAGAGCAGAGCTAGTTGAGATCCCAGCGCATCCCTCTCACCGCGTCACTTGTAATGAGCCAGTGGAGGCTGAGCAAGTGCAGTAAGTAAAAATGATAAAGGCCAAACGGCAAAGCAGGTGTTTGTGTTATTAGTACACCCAGTCTACTTTCTCTCGTTTCAAATAATATGATTATGAAATAAAATTAAAATACTGGTAAACATTATTAAAAAATTATAATCATGAGAGGTAGTTGACCGTGGGTGACTTATACGAGAATAAGATGGTTGGGGGGTGCGGTCAAATTAAAACTCAAATAAGTTGAAGTAACTTATTTAATTTTGCCAACTTATTCTTCTTTTCTATTCTTTTCTCAATTTTCCTTTCACACGTTATTAGTTATGTTCACCATATATTACTATTTTTGTTTTCAAAATATTTTTTATCTATTCATTTCTTTTGTTAAACTTTACTTATATTTTACCTCTTTATCTATTATTATGGTTACTATTTTATTTCTCTCATTTTAATTTTTATTTCCATAATTTTAATTTTTAAATTATTAATAAACTAATATATTCATATTTCTTTGCATTAAATAACTTCATTTTTATTTTATTTCCTTAATTGTGTTATTTTACCTACTTATTCAATTACCTATGTATACATTTTATTTTCCACTTCTCTCATCACTTTATTTTATTAATTCCATTCTGTACAATTATTTACTTTATGTCATTCTGTTTATATTTCCTTTTTTATTTTCTGTATTTATTTGTTGTTATCTTGTTCCGTTTTTAGCCCTGATGAAGGTTAGATATTCTGGCTGAAACGTTGGTTAAATAAGTTACTTTAACTTGTATTTTTTTTACCGCACCCCCCAACCATCTTCTTGTTAAAAAAAATGTATATAAAACTATTTCTGTTTATATATAAAAGGTTCAAATACATACTATTACTTAAAATTTTGAAGTCAACAGTTTTTTTCTGTTTGCTAAGTTATATGATAATACCTGTCCAGAAACATATATATACAAATTTATAGTTTTTTTTTCATTCTTTTTGTTAATTTTTCATGGAATAATCTGTAGTTAAACACCACTTATATACATTCAAGTGAATTTAATAATGCCTATTTCATACAGAAATAAATAAAAATATATCTCAGCAAAGAAAGATTTTGTCTTGGTAATAATGCGGTCTTCGGCGGGATTGAAGCCAATGAGGAGGGTGTAGCCCGGAGCCGGATAAAACAGAAAGAAGAATGAATCTAATAGAAATAAAAAAAAAAAAAAAAATCTGAAACGAAAAGTTAGTCTTGGATGCTAACTTGGCCGCCCTAAAACTTGGAAGTGTGTTGTGAGTTCTTTTCCTTAGCGGTGGGGTAAAGTTGTGGCCCACTTTGGCCACTATACTCCCAACATTAACGTTTTGAATCTGGCCCTGCTCTAAGCGATAACTCACTCCGGGGTATAAGGGCTGCCACATCTCGGTCACTCTAAAGGGGTCGATCTCTAAGAGATAGAGGCACATTTTTATAGCCACCCTTTCGGCCCATTTCTTCAGAACTTAGCTCTAATGTAATTGTAAATATTTTTAAAAAATACGCTTATTATTTAATTAATCTTAATAATTTAAAATTAAAAAATCTATTAATATATTTAGAGATTAAAAAAACTTTGGCTAAGTTTTAAAGCAAAAATATTACACCAATTTAAATTCAAAACCATGTTTTTTTTTGTTAGAAATCATGCTAAAAAAACAACGTAACAATCGTTAAAGTTTTCATCAGAAAATATTTAACATACGTATTGAATATTACAATTAATAATAATGAATCTATAGAAATTGAAAATAATACCGAAATGCCTATTAAAATTAACCCAATAAGTAAATTGTAAAGCAGGTTAAAAAAGGGTTCCAAAGGGTCTGTGATAAAATGAACTTGTAAAGGTTAATCCACGTCCTTCTGATCCAAAATCACGTGCAATTTTTTTCTTGCAGCAATATTAATTATTTATTATGATTTTAATATGAAATGAAATATTTCTATGAAATTTAATATTTCTAATTTGAATTAATTAGATTAAAATTTCAATTAATATAACTCTGGAATTTTATTTGCATTATGAACGTTTATACCACTCATAAATTATATGAACGTTTATAGCACTCATAAATCATTAGCTGTGACTATAAATCATGGTCTGATCTCACATTGCCGTCTATTAGTGAATTTTTTTAGCGGGTCACTGAAGAGGATTTATGGGTGTGATTTTGGTGGGTTGGCTTTGTTGTTTTGTTGTTTTGTTTTTTTATGCGTTGGTGTCATTGTTTGGGCAGGAATGTGATAGATAACAGGATTTATTTGCCACTTTTGTATTTGATGTTTATTTCGTTTTTGATTTTAATTTTAAACTTTGTGTTGACCCTATTTTTTTTTTTTCTTTGTTATTATTTCATTTGTGTGTACTTTATTTGTGTCCACTTGCGTACTTGTATGTCTGCTGTTTGAGATTGTAATTTTTTGTCTTTTTTCGGTATCGATGGTTTCTGTTTTTCTCTTTATTTTTTTTTGGTAATATAAATTTATTCCATTGTTTTTTGTTTTTACTTGCGTTATGTTGTTTTATCACTTTTTTTTTTTTAATTTATATTGTTTTTGTTATTTTTTTTATGTGTGGCTCCTCGTTTTGTCAGGTTGTTTTTTTCCTTTTTATAGTTATCTTTCTTTTGTTGTTGTTTTATTCGTTGTTGTTTTATTGTCTGTTTCGCTTTTATGTGTACTTTTTTTTTCCCTCTACTTTTTCCTTTTTCATTGATTTTCGGTCTTTTTTTCATCTTTCTGTTTTTTGATTCATTTTTTTTTTGTTTTCTTTTTTTTTTCCTCCTTTTTCATTCTTTTTTAGTTTTTTGTTTTACCCGTTTTTTTTTTTTGCTCTCTGGATTTGTTCTTCCTCGATCCTCTTCAGTGACCCGCTAAACAAATTCACTATTAGACGGCAATGTGAGATCAGACCATGATTTATAGTCACAGCTAATGATTTATGAGTGCTATAAACGTTCATATAATTTATGTGTGGTATAAACGTTCATAATGCAAATAAAATTCCAGAGTTATATTAATTGAAATTTTAATCTAATTAATTCAAAATAGAAATATTAAATTTCATAGAAATATTTCATTTCATATTAAAATCATAATAAATAATTAATATTGCTGCAAGAAAAAAATTGCACGTGATTTTGGTTCAGAAGGACGTGGATTAACCGTTACAAGTTCATTTTATCACAGACCCTTTGGAACCCTTTTTAACCTGCTTTACTTGGTGGAAGGAGTATAATGAAGGGATATGCTGACAGAGAAAGTGAAGCCGGTGGGCTATATATGCCTCCCAGGGGCGTGGCAGAGGAGTAGGGGAAGAGTACGAGCCAATGAATGTCTGTTTAGATTACAATGGCGGTCGTATCCATATAACTAAACGTAAACATTCAATCCGCGGACGTGATCAATTTAGGTTCATTTTTGCTTTAAAGGAGAGCAGCCACACCCTGCTTTGGAAATTCAGTTTATGAAGCTATGAATAGAAAATGCAAATGAAACTTTTTTTCCTGAGGATGGCAAGGAAATTCACATCAAATTTACCTTCACCGTAAGTAATTTCATATTTAAAAACTTTTATTTCACTGAGCTCAGGTATAGATTAGAGTGTCCCAGAGGGATAAATGAATGTCGGATTTCACATAAAACCACACACTATAGAACTATGTGGCTGCTAGGCCTAAATAGAAAATATTCAAATAGACCTAAATAGAAATACTTACAATAACTACAGACCCTCAAGATTTATAGAGTAGTTCGTAATGAAACCTGACTATCATGCGGTCAGACTGCATTATACTACATAGGAAATTCAGAGCGGTAAGACTCATTAAAATACAGCCTTCTGGAATCTGCTAGAATAGAACACAAGACTTCATTGAATTCCTTTCGAACAAAAGGAGCAAAACCAAGGTATAAGCTGGAGGTTTCCTTTGGGTACTTTGAGGTTGACAATTAGGACCAGCAGGCCCAATTACCAGACTTGTTAGCTCCCCTATTACCTGTACCAGTACACATAATACACCCATACATGATATTTCTATCATGAATGTTTCAGATCTCTAGGGCTTGTGTGCCCCCATAATTAGCCCGAGTATCTTGAAATACTTAATTTTTCTTATGAGTTTTCTTTATTTTTTTAATAAAAAGTTTAATATTACTTACAGCTATGGACATTACAAAACTATTACAGACAATTTTTGGTCACGCTCAAACTATTAGAATGCGTCTTTAAAAGCTGGTTTCCGGGTAGTAACACTAATTAAATGCGCATAAAATGTAAAAAAGCTTTGAGAATAAAAATTTACATAAAACATGGCTTTTAGTAAGTTAAAATCTATAGGAAAAGATATTTTTAAAAATCATATAAAGTATTTATTATTATTGGCGCGTCAGACTGTGGCGTTCTAAATGCGCAATGTATTTCCTATGTACATTGCTCGTTTCGTGACGTGGTTTTCATAGGGTGGGTTCGTCACTCCCACGCCTATTTTTGTGAGTGCCACCCATGGCTAGCGGGCCTCACAAATGCCCGTGTTAGGCTGCGAAGGAGTATTGTATAATTATATGCTTGAAAAAATCCCGGATAGGGCCGGGGACTCGAACTCACAAGCTTTAGATTGGCAGATAGGCGCGCTACCACGCTGTTACCATCACCCCCATATAAATTATTTTTTATTTATTGACATTTACAACTGTATATAAAATGCAGCAAGCAAATTTGATGTAAAATCATAATGATGTGATACAGCATGTAGAGAAACTACCCAGTAGTAGAACTCTAAAAACATTTTACAATACAAGGCCATCTTCTTTTCAGGCGCCTCGGAGGATTACCAGGAATGGAAGAGGAAGCAAGGTAAGAAACTGTGGTTGATTGGGTGATTAGGGAGTTTATAATGGAAGGAATGATATCGGGTTCAGGCTAGACCGGTTACATAAGGAACATTTAGGTCTTTATGGATGGTTTTATTAGTAACGAAATATCGCATATATATAATATCGCATTGATGATTTTACGAAGGATTTTGGATTGTAAGGATTGGATACGAGAGAAATTCCAAGGTTTAATGGAGCCCCTAAGTTCAACTCCGTATGTCCAAATGGGCCTTATTATTGACATGTAGATCAGTCTTTTGCAATGAGTTGAAAGATTAGACCGTTTTTCTAGTAAGTGCTGTAATAGTCGGAATCTGCGTGCAGTTTCCTGTCTTTTCAGTCGTGTGTGAGGATTCTAAGTTAGTCGTTTGTCAAGGTGTTGTCCAAGATAACGAATCTGTTCTACAGAGGTAGGAGCCACATTATTATAGTATACTATAGGGCAGTCGGCAAGTTTACGACGAAGAGTAAACATGATTTGATGGGATTTGTTGGGATATATTTTTATCCTCCAATTTCGACACCATTCATCGAGGGTTGTGATATGGGACTGAAGAGTTTGGGATGCAATCAAAGGGTTAACTGTGAGGACACATGTGTCATCAGCATGTGTAGTAAGGATAGTGTTAGGAGTTGTTGGGATGTCAGCTGTATAGACGGTGTAGAGGATGGGACCGTGGATACTACCTTGAGGAACTTCAGTGGATTGAAAATAGAGGGATGAATAGGAACCATTGTGACTTACTTGGAATAATCTATTAGTAAGAAAGGAACGGATGATGAGAAAATATGTAGGAGGTAGGAATTTACGGAGTTTGTAAAGCAGTCCCGGGTGCCAGACTCCATCAAAAGCCTGCTCTATTTCGAAAAAGATTCCCGCGCAGTACATTACGCGCTCCAAAGAAGACGAGACACCGCACGATGACATTGCTGGATAGTGGAGTGAGATGTTCGGAATACACTGGTCATCTGGGATTATATGATTGGAATCTAGTATGGGGTATAGGCGTTTCAAAATAAGTTTTTCGAGGATTTTTCTCATGATCGGTAATTAAGAGATAGGACGGTAAGAGGATGAGTGTTCTGGCGGCTTTTGGGGTTCGGGGATCATTTTGATTAAAGATAGTTTATAAAGTATTTAATTCATTTTAATAAAAAATCATCCAATCAAACCAATAAAAGTATAAGTCTGAACAAAGATTGTGTAAAAGGAAAATGGAAAAAGTGACAAATTCTTTTGCTGGATTTTAAAATACAAGGTAGTTGAAAATTTGCTTCTAATTTTAGTTTTAAAAAATTATAAATTTTGTCGAATTATGAAAAAGTATTTTAACTTAAATAATTTTAAGAATGATATATTTTTAAAACGAAATTTGTGTATAATATTTATTTATATTTTTTAGACATAGACATACACTCCAAAAAAAAAACAAAAAACTAACTAAATAATAGCAGAAAACAAAGTGTTCCATGTGTTGATTGCATGAGACTGCCTTTTATAGTCTAGTCACACAACACTAGTGGAATTGTGTTTGTGAATGATCAAAGAATTAGAGCTAAAACGTTACAAATATATTATATATAGTTTTCCATTATATATACCTCTGTCCAAATTCAGTAGAGTAACATCTCGTGATTGGTTATTTTGAGATATGCATGTAATTTTTGCAGTAAGAGTAAGGTTTATATATTAAAACACAAAATCATAGTTGCAAATATGTCATAAGATCTAACTAAAAAATATATTTCGAGAGATTACAGTTTTAGGTTAAGATCTATACCCTTATTGCTAAGATAATAACCATGTTTTAGGCATAGTAATAGCATGTTATCAATTTCATGAAACAGGGACACTTCGTACTTTCCCTATACTATTGGGGTTACCGGTTCGAATCCGGCCTGGGGCGTTGAATTTTTTCATTGAGTGGCGGTCCCACAAAATGCAAAACTTTGACCTCTAACCATTAGTTAGGATAATATAGGGCTTCAATGGAAGTCTTGGCCGAAAAAAAAGGTAATAACCATTTTTTGAGATGTTACTCTGCGAAATGTAATGGAAAAGTGTTTATTGTTATATCCTTTTTAATTGAAAATCGTGGATGTAATATGTCTCATTTGATATTCTCCAATCATTTTGAGAGATAACTATAAAATAAAAAGTGAATTTTAAATTACAATAATTTTTTCAAACATATTTTATAAAAGACCAAAGGACATGCAAACAAGGAGATATTTTTTTAATTCGGTGAAATTTTAATACCTATAATCTGGTAAAAATATTCCTTGGAGTTATCTGGATGCAAACCGACAAACCTGTAAAAATATTTTGTTTGACTTTTTTTTTTAGTGCTTTCACTTTTTTTATTCATGTTAGTTAGAGGTAGTTAACTTGCAAACTACTCTAATATATTTATATATTTTTTATTTGAAAAGTACATTTAATTTCTATCTTCTTGGATTATTGATTCCATACAGAGACAAAAATAAATGATTTGATGCTTTGAGATTATATGAACGTTTCGAAACAAGTTATTGTTTTATTTGAAGCAAATGTGTCCGTCTATAGCTTCGCAACCATGTTTTGTGCGAACTGCTCAACTGATTTTTAAGTTTGATGGCTCAAATCACACAGTAATAACTTGTGAAAATTATTGAGCAATTTGAACTTGAATGCTGAAAAAATATTTTATTATATTTTATAACCTCCTATAGATATGTTTGGGTGTGGAAGGCATCAGACTTCTAAAGAAGGTTTCATTATTATACATATGTAATAGCATTCCTTTCCTTAACACGGATGGAGATATTCCGTTGTATTTTTTAAAAAATTGATTATTTTTATTTTTTAGTACATGTTTCTTCAACATCTCTCCCATTATAGTGGAAAACGGTTCCGTTAAAAATTAAAAGGTGTGGAGCAGTAGTTGTTCAACAAGAATAATTTCTTAAAAAAATATGTAGCATATTGGTAAAGTATGGTGGATTTTTTGACGATAATATAAATAAATACAAATAACTATTGTTTTAATCTAAATGGGAGAAATGCGTTTTTATTTATTTTTTGTTTTATCCTTCTTGTTATAAAAATACAGAATTTTTTTTCATTCCTGCTTAATGTTGTATGGTGTAGATGTTTTTCCTTCTAAATTTATTTCAGTTAATTCGTCGAAAACAGATTCAATGTTAAAATAATCCGCATTGAACATAATTAAATTTCTGAAAAACATATGTAGCATATTGGTAAAGTATGGTGAATTTTTTGACGATAATATAAATAAATACAAACAACTATTGTTTGTCTTGCTATCTTAATGGGAGAAATGGGTTTTTATTTATTTTTTGTTTTTTCCTTCTTGTTATAAAAATACAGCATTTTTTTTTCATTCCTGCTTAATGTTGTATGATGTAGATTTTTTCCTTCTAAATTTAGCTCAGTTAATTCCTCGGAAACGGATTCTATGTTGAAATAATCCGCATTGAACATAATTAAATACATGTAATATATGTTTTGTACATTTTTTCATGAAATGTTTTAATGAATTTCATGAAGATCTGGCGGTTCAGTTGAAGCGGAAAAATGTTGACAAAAAAAAAATTGAAAAGAACGTAATGTAATCTTTCCTTTGTTTTACAGAATCTGTTTATGATATTTACTTATTCAAATATTGTATTAAAACAGAAAGTAAAGTAAAAAAAAGTATGAATTATATATTTTTTCTGATGAAGTAAGATATTTTTAATTCAGTAAAAGTAATGAAAAAAAAGGTACTCGTTACTAATTAGTTGTGTTTTTTTACTTAAATTATATATATATA
>NW_027107456.1:610686-616049 GCF_000696795.3 Halyomorpha halys | reverse complement strand
ATAAATATCTTATATCTAATATATAATATAAATCCTTTAAGAAGATTATTTGATTGATTGAAAATGTTTACAAAAAGGTCTTCCCTTTAAAAATTTACTCTAAGTCCATTTTCATATGTTACAGTAGTATTCCAGCAGAGATTAGTGGAACTTGAAGCTAACTTTGTGGAATTGAGTGGAATTTTCCTAAAAAAATATTATCTAGTTTAATATGATTTTAGATCATCTCTATCGTCTTTAAGCCAACTCACTATTTTCAAGTTTAATGTTCACAACTTTTTTTAAAATTTTATTACGAGGTTATAGGAATATAGCTAGGAATTCAATAACGGGTATGTGATTTCTCATAAATTGGACCAAGGTGTTAAAATATCATCAAAATTAAAAAAATACAAACTATTAAACATACGTTGTTCCTGTTTATTTATTGGTTAGGACTACCGTAATATTTGAAAATAATAAGATTACTACACAATACTAAAAAAAAAGTTACAATTTTTTTTTCTTTTTAAATATGTGTTTTTATTGCGATTTGTTGAGATTTATCTAGATATAAATTAATTAATATTGATTGCTTATTAGAAGTCGTGAATCATTTGTTAATTTTTTATAAAGAGTTTAGATTGTTGAAACGAGAACCAATCTAGGTCGAAATAAATCGATTATATAATATACCTTTTACAGTGACTATCATATCCTATTTTATTCAATTGTAGTAGCGCGAAATTTAATTTTGTTCAATTTAAACAATTTCTAGTAGGTATACTGTAGCATATTTTGAAACTAAAGTTCAGGATTCTAATGCCATGAAGTTTCAAAAAGCCTGATGAAAAAACTAACGAACAAGAGGTGAGAGGAAATTGGACTGATTCGTGCATTGTGTGTGGACAAAGGTACCTTTTATCTTTTATTCATGACGATCATTTTGGTGGATGTGGGATCTGAAGGAAAGTTTCCAGCTGAAGGGAACTAAAAAGACAAGAGGAAAAAAATTCAAAAGAGATATGTTAATAAAGCTCCAGCGATTATAAAACCTTAAATCTGAGAGCTGTAACAAATGCCCCAGCATTATACACGGCCAGATTTCGATTCCTAGGCCATAGATTTGGAACTCGGAATGAAATGATTTTGAAATAAAGACTACTGGGTTCTATAATAAAGGAACAAATAGAATTTTTTTCTATTTTGAGATAGAGTTTTGCTGAGAGATTGAAAAATTCAAGTCTTCTTTTATTCGTAAGTTCGTAATAAACATAAAGAATACGTTGAAAATGTAAGAGAAACCAAAAAGGAAAATAAAATCCCTGCCTCTAAAAATTTATTGGTGTTTTAACATGGTTTATATATATATATATTTTATCGCCATTTATCGTTAAAAGGTTCTCCCTCCCTCCCCCCCCCCAAAAAAAAAGAATCGTCTGAAATATTACAATAAGATAAATAGTAAGTAGTTTTTTAAAAATGACAATTGACTTATATTTGCCTTCTATATAAAGAATACTAAGAATATCGAGTAAAGTATAATTTTTTTTCATCAAACACGTGTATTAAAAATCATTCAAAAAGTATTTACTTCGATTTTGGACTATAGATAATCATAAATGTGCAAATTCATACTAAAAAAAACTTATAACCTGCCATGATATAGTATACGCGTTGGGGGCGGTATTGACGCAGGATTGAGAGGGTGTAGAGCGACCGGTGGCGTACGCTAGCAGGCGGTTAACAGATGCAGAGACAAGGTACAGCTCACTTGAGCGAGAACTGTTAGGTATTGTGTGGGCGGTAGAACATTTTCGCCCCTATGTTTTCGGGAGGAAATTCCGGGTACATACAGATCACAGACCGCTTCAATGGGTTGGGATGCTTGAAGAGTCCTTAGCTAGGGTCTCTAGATGGAAGGAACTGCTCAACCAGTACAACATCGTAATCCAGTACAAACCAGGAAAAGAAAATGTAGTCGCCGACTGGTTATCCCGCGCGATCACCATAAATGCAATAGACGAGGAAGAACCACAGACGTCAGGAGAGGCGAGACAGTTTTTGCGAGAATGGACGCCAGGGGAAGAAGAAACGCAAAGCACGACGGGTAACGACCATGAGCCATCATCTGAGAACGAAAGCTCCACTGAGGGAAGACCAACGGAGATGGAAGAGCTAGAGGAGGTGGTGAACGATAAATCACACTAAATAATTTGGAAGACAAGAACTTCCGGATCCATGAAGATGGACTTCGCTAAATACGGAAAGACCTCGATTACCACTATTTGGTCGCCAACTGGTGTCAGGAATGATGAGATCTGCTGAGAGCTGAAAGATGCATCCAAACCGGGGCGAACATACCATCTATACGTCGGGAATGGAGTTGTTTGGGAGAAGATAAAACGCCTTTGGAGATTGGAGAAAATCGGAATGGATCTAAACTTCGTTCGTTGCCTAATCATGGTGGAAACCGTTCAGGAGATCAGAGATCACCTTGGCATACCACCTGGGGAAGACCAATCACCGTGGCTTGAATGAGACCTACCAAGCCCTGCGACGGAAATATTTCTGGCGGAATATGTGGAAAACGATTCAGGAGATAATCGGGTACTGTGTGCTGTGCCTCAGCACCAAATACGACCGACGCCCACCCAAGGCGACACAAGAGGAGACATCGACGGCAAACACACCATCAGTCGAAGTACAAATCGACACTTTCACCTGGAGGGGCTACAAGTGGGTTACAGTGATTGACCTCTTTAGCAAAGTGGCCATGGCACATCAGATTCGAGAAAGATCGGCCGAGGCGGTATTGGGAGCGCTGCGTTTATGGTTCCAGTTCTATGGAGTACCGGAAAGGATATCGTCTAATGCGGGACGGGAGTTTGAAAACGCCAACGTCAGAGAAGAAATTAAGGCTTTGGAGGTAAGGTGGCATCTAAACACCCCAGGACACCCTAAGAGCAGGGGGGGATAGAGAGGCTCCACGGTACGTTAAGCGATCACTTGCGGGTGTACCAGCTAGATAAGGGCCTGGAACCTGTCTTTGTCCTTTATTTCTTGTCTCCAATTCCTCCCCCTCCTTGGATTGCACCTATCCGTTTGGTTTCCCCCATTCGCGATACTGATACCTCCTCTTCCCCAACCGAATCCTCCACAGGCCCTTGTTATTCCTAATCCCCGCACTTGCCTTCCCTAGTAGATCGAAACCTATAATAGCCTGATATTCACGGGTCATTTTCTCCACGATATGAACCCTCAATACCCCTTCTTCGATCCCCCATTCCCGTAAATGAATGTCCGCCTCCCCTTCTACTCTAAAGGGCCCACCCAGGGTGATTAATTGACAATGACATACCTGAACATCCATCTGGAGTTTCCTCTCACCGCCGCTCAGCTTTTTCAGCGCCTCCCGGCACAGGATGGTGTGGGAGCTCCCCGTGTCCACGAGGCATTTCACGCTGCTTACCTTGATGATAGGCAGACCGCTGATCTCTCCTTTGATGTTGAAAATCTCTAAGGTGCTGTCGCCCCTCTCCTGGCACCCACCTCAACTCTCTTGCCTTGATCTCCTTCCCTCGCTTACTCGGCACCATCTACTGCTTGGCAGTTTATTGCTCCTTCCTCCTCTTCCTCCCCCCTCCTGGTTCCTGAGGTTTCACTAGAGGTCTCACTAGATCTATAGTCCTCACGTCTTTTCCGCAGTATCTGCTGGAACTTTATTTCCATCGGTTCCCCTGGTCCCGTCTCTGCCCTTCTGTAGATATAAGGGCACTGTCGTGCTATGTGGCCTTCATTGCCGCACTCAAAGAACCTAGTGCGGGGGCATTGGGCCACCAGGTGTCCTACTTTTCCGCACCCATGGCACTTCCTGTCTTCTTTCCCTCCTCCGTTGCGTATTCTGCCCTGGTTCGGCCACCTTTCTCTACCCGTGCCTCTGTATTTACCACCATCTCTGGGTTCTCTTCTCTTCCATGGTGTTGATGGATTCCTTGTGCGGTGGTACGGTACTCTGTTCCATCCTCCTCTCTAGCGTTCGCGTCGATCATATCTTGAGCACATTCCACGAAAGTCCGGTCCCGTGGTAAACCTTCCCTTTTATTCGTCTCCTTAGCTAGTTACACCTTCATTATGGAGTCAATAAAATTCATCTTCCAACTGACAACATCCGCTCCAATAGTATCTCTCATCTTTTCTGTGGTCAGATTAAACTGTCCTAACAGCGTGGCAGCGCACTGTCCGTTAGACTGCCCGTGCTTTCTCCTCTCCCGCAGCATGTAGAAAATGTCTTCCTCTGTGGACCATCTGCCTCCTCCATAGGCCTTCTTTAATCTTTCCTTCACTACTGGTCATGCTGTTTCCTCGTCTACCTGAATATGGTTCAAATCACTTCGCTTGATCCGGCATATGAGTGCTGCCTTGAGGGAAATCGCGCCATTTTTGTCCAGCAACTCCTGAGACCTTGGCTGCCAACCTCTCCATGATGCGATCTCCATCTTTAATAAAGTGATTTAACTCACCGATTTCGCCTGAGAACCGCTCCAAGACTGAGATAGCTTTTCTAATATCCTGAGAGGTTACTGCTCTTACTTTCATTTTAGCCAACATATTGGCGTGAGCAGCCGCGAGAGTGCTCTCTGGTAGCGGGGGTAGCGCTGGAACTGCCGCCGGGACTGCCGGGACAACCGGGGCCGCAGGAACTCCAGGAGCCGGTTGCGCCACCGGGATCTGTAGCACTGGCTGCCTCAATGAGGGCTGTTGTGGTGGCTGACTATCACCATGAACCATCTTTGTCAGTAAAAAAAAATGTCATTTTAGGAGAAGTAAAAGATGAACGAGGTGAAAGAAAAAAAAATCACGGATGAGAGAACAGTTGAAAAAAAAAGTTCAGTCGGTGAAGTTTTTATAAAAAAGATTTTGATTAAAAAAAATTAAGATTTAGAAGAAGAGAAAAAAAATTCAATCAGTCCCGGGTTTCGGCACCACTTAAGAGCACTTGGACTGAAAGACTTGAAGAAAAAGGAAAAGAGGGAACAGAATTAAACCGCACGCTTGCTGGAAAGATACTATTTTCTTATCTCTGTGATGCTCCTTATAGACATTATTGAGGTTTATTTACATGGGGAGTTAGGATTAGAGTTGTATACAGGCCTTGTCCAACCATAACTTATATATATATAATATAAGCAAGCTGTGTGCACAGCTATGTAAATGTTTGACATATACAGCAATGAGTTGTACCAACTGCTGCGAACACCCGTATTGCCTAATAGGCAGGGTAGGGTGATAAATAAATAAATAAATAATAATATATATAATATAACGGTTATATCAACCATGTAATCAATCAACCATGGGCCATACCAGGTCGATCTGGTATA
>NW_027107456.1:607555-610625 GCF_000696795.3 Halyomorpha halys | reverse complement strand
TTTTTTCGTCTAGTAACTAATAAATAAATAAATAAATAATAATATATATAATATAACGGTTATATCAACCATGTAATCAATCAACCATGGGCCATACCAGGTCGATCTGGTATAAAATAAAATAAATATAGAAGGTCCCGTTACCATCTTCTTAAAAAAATAAATATATAAAATTAAAGTATAATAACATCTTGAACACAATCATTCCTATTTACAATATTTACATACAGCCTGGCGAGCTCTGATTCGAGCACTTTTCCCCGCGCATGGAGAAAAAAACAGGACTCTGGAGATCCAGGCGCTTTTCTCTCAACCACGTTAGTGGTATTAGATAGAATCCAGTAGTTAATTTTCAAATGTAAACTTCTTGGATTTTTTTTCTTAAATTTTATAATATATTATTTGTGTATTAACTTTTCAGATATTTTAAAATAATATCCAGTTCATTTCATATTTCCCTCCTCTTCAATTCGATTTTTATGTTAGAAGTTTTACTTTCCTCGCTTCGGCCGTACAGGAGAGTACTCTAGTCTGCCTCTAATGAAGAAAATCCTACTCGGCAGCCGTTAATAGGGCTCTCCAATTAGCTTGAGTTAATTGATACAGATAAGAAGTCTTCTTACGGGGAACTTTGACAGAGGTGGTAGGCGATTCCCAGAAGAGAGTTCTAATTAAAGTTGTAGTATAACGTCATATATTATTTATCATTTCACTCGGGTTTTAGTAATAGGAGTAGAAATTCATGTATATATTTATAATGCATGAATTTCTATCCCTTAATAGTACAAGAGCCCAAGAGGAGAAAAAAGGCAGTTATTTCACCCCAATTTTTGTTTACTTTAATGAAAACTATGTATAATTACTAGTCAAAATTGATGACTCTGCCAAGTATAGGTAGGGGGAATAAAAAATGGCGGCTGTTTCAAAGCGATTAAAAAACTAATTTGTCATTCGGAGCTCTATATCTTAAAAAGTAGGAACAACACAAGAAAATCTAAGAGAACGTCATTTAAAGAAGAGTAAATTTGCTAAAATATGAGCCCTAATAGAGTTATTTATGTTAAACAGTTTTCGAGATATTGCTTTAAAAAAAAAAAAAATCATAAAAATGTTGTATGGGCCGTACTGAAAGATCATTAGTTAGTGAATTTATTTTGAAAAATTTATATCTCAAAAATCATTTGACGTACAGATGTCTATTATCACTCAAATTAAAGCTAGTTTAATGAGCTATAAAGTAGTTTATGATGTTTATCTTCGTAGGTGTAATAGTTTACATCAAATTTGTTAAAATAAATTGATTTATACGTCGTTGGCCCCGTGTTACTGGATTCATAATGAGGTATAGATAGTCAACCGTAGATTCTACGCCATAACCCCTGATGAAGACCTGAAACTCAGGTCGAAACGTCGGCATAAAATAAATAAATAAATATGGTTTTGTTTATTTATGTTGTTCTTTGCTGACGGCACCCCCCGACAAACTTCTCCAATCATTAATCTACGGTCAACTATCTACACCTCATTAAAAATTGATTTATAATTGTTCGGACAAATTTTCATTTGCCAAATTTATATTTATGTGTGAATATTATAAAAACTACTATAAGTGTTATAAACTACTTTATAGTAAGTTAAATGGTACGTGTGAGAACTATATGAGCGGGAAATAGGAACTGCATAGACATGCGATTAAAAATGTAATTTGGTTATTAAAGTTTGGAGATGGGTAGCTCAGTGGTAAGGTACTGTGGTACCTGGATAACTCCAAGAATCCGGGTAAGTAAATCCTGTGGGTTCGTGAGTTTTCCAGGGTCCACCCACACTCATAAGTTTGGTACGCTCTGGCGGTCGAGCGTGATTCTAACTAAATCACCTCCTTGCATAACAGTTGCTCTAGTAACAGCACTTCCTTAAAGTTCTAATGAAGTACTGCCTCTCTGATCCTTCATTGGTTGTAGCAATATGGATTTTAATCTTTAATAAATAAATCGATAAATGAATTTTAGGATCGAAAATTCACAAGTATAACAAGCGACATGCAAAAAATCTCATTTTAATTAAATGCTTGAGATAGCTTTGATGGAAGTTAGAAGGATGATCTTATTTACAATTCTATTTGTATCAACATATCAAAATGAATGCAAAAATCTTACTGTTTCAGACTTATATCTTTAGTTAGGAAAATTTGTTTTTACCCTAAGATTTTTCCATACTCATCACTCCAAACTTATACTATTAAAGTTGTTAAACCATATTCTTTGTTCACGGAGCCTCCCCTGAACGACTTCAATTTAATTATCATGACTCTACAAGGTAAGGTGCTGCTATCTGTTGGCGGAGTAGAGAAGCGAGTGACTACCTGTCATTGCCTTGGAATAAAAACAGGAGTGGCCCTTGCTAAAAGGTGATAATTTCCACTCCTAATTGATTTCTAATTTACAATATGTAGTAGAAAACCTGAGATAACTGCCAAACGATTGGAGAGGTGGAGAAGATAATGAGCAAGTAGAATACAATCCATGACCATAAAATAGAATATCAATCATCATGACCATCATTCATCATCCAAGAAGTACCTCGAACCAACATATTAAGAAGAAATAAATCCCCTAAATAAAAATTAAATAACATACTAACAACTATATCTCATTTTGGCTTTCAACACCATATAACCCATGTACAAATCAATACGTGTCTAAAAATGATTTTCTTTCATTGGACAGTCCACTCAATTAACTTACAGAACCAGTCCTGTAAATAACAATTATAAAAAATATAAATATACATCTGGATTATCTCTCTAGGAATTCTAAAATTATGCAATGAGTTCCACAAAAGAATAGAATTCACAATTGAAGTGCCTCAAAATAATTAAATAAGATTTCTGGACATAGAGATAATCATGGATGGACAAAAAATAACCACAAAATGGACTAAAAAACTAATACAAGCAACAGATTACTAAACTTCTTTTCAAATCACCCACATTATCAAAAAGAAAACATTGCAAAAAACTTAATAGATAGAGCCATAAACTTAACAGACAATATTTACAAAAAAGATATCA
>NW_027107456.1:603760-606720 GCF_000696795.3 Halyomorpha halys | reverse complement strand
AAAATAAAAAATCACTAAGTTTATAATAAATAAAAAACAGGGAGGTAACCAAAACAGCAAACTGGACATGAGATAAGGTCCAAAGAGATAGTAAAAAATGTAGAAAGATAGCTGTGCCACAGAGAAGTGAAGATGCACAAATGGAGGACATGATTTCCCATATGAAATCATGAGGCGACTTTTATTGTATAAAATGAAATATATAAAGTAGAAGATTGGTGTTATATAGTTTTTATTATTGTCATAGGTTTTTATAGTGCATGAATATGGGACAGTGGTCCCGAAACGTTGTACAATCGTTAATGAATAAATAAATAATAATTTATTGAAAATGATGGAAGTAAATAAACCTCAAACAATTATAAAATAAATATAAATATAAAACACTAATGTGATTACGAATAATTATTTACATCTAGTTATGAATATTTGTCTCATGCACCTAAGGCCTGAGGGACGCGAGGTAAATATTTACTACAGGAACAACAGCGAAGCGGATAATGTTGGTTGATATTAATGACAGTGACGACAAAAAATATTCTATGAATTTGAAATGAAAGAAGCTCATAAACAATTCATGAACTTCCAAATAATAAATGAACCAGGCCTTTTTTGAATGAGCATATTTCGGCTGTTTCGTCCTGACAGTTGTCACTTCATCTGATTAAGAAATTTTGTAATAGAAAGATTTTTACTGCAAACGAGTTAAATTATTTATATTGACAGAATAAAATATTTTTGATAAAGAAAAAGATGTAGTATAATTTAAAGTTGGGTATTTTATTGAATATAATTCCGCTCCCAGTTACCTACAGTTAAAGGAGCTGTGACCTACAACTTGGGAAACCCAACCACATACAGAAGACTGAAGCCCAGGCTGCTACAGGACATCCTGTTATAAGTTTTATATTTATCAGTTCTGATATTGTCACTCTAAATCTTTATTTTATCTCAATTTCCTTTATTTTCTCTTCATTTTTTTCTTAAATTCACTTTCTTTTTTTCTATTAAAAGCCAATTATTCATTTTGTTAAATCCATAAATGTCATTGTTTTTGATATTAACTTAACTTTCATCTTTTATTAAGAATTATTATTTTATCATATTTTTTTTTTTAGTTATAACATTATATATAGTTAGTAGTGTCTTTTGTATGACACATACCCCTCCCCCATAATCAATCGATAAAAAAAAAAAAATGTACCTCTTATATTAACCCACGAGGGCGATCTGGTATTAAAAAAATAAAAATAATGTAGAATATAAATAATTTTTTTTTCTATTCCTTCAAATAAGAGCTCAAAAACTTTTCGAGATGGATGTTTCAGTTCAGTTTGTATTAAGAATACCACACAGATATGTTAGGAAAGAAAATGAAAAAAACAATATTCCAAACAGCATGGCGGATGACACATATGTTCAAAGAAAAAATACATTTTTAGTAAAAAAAGAATTAAAAAAAAAGTCTTCCTCATTTGCATTCTTCCTCTATTGTTCCCAGAATATTCATTACTTGTTTTTTATATTGAATTGGCTCATCGTACGTTTAACAATTCTTTGACCAAAATATTTTTCTATTCCAGACTATAAATTGGAAAAGAAAAAAATAAATAAACATAGTAAACAAACCTATATGTATAATATTGAAAATTCGGTAATTCGTAAATTCCTTCAATTTACGCCGTTAAAATTGACATCACGTAATTTATTATAAATTGTACAAAATATGCTATTTTAAGAAAAAAAATTACACAATCGTGCAATTTAGCCCGAAAAGAATAAAAAAGTACAATCTTAAATTTGAATAGATACCCATCTTTAATTGGTTAGATAACAGATTTAGGAGTGATACACAAGTGAATAAAATGTATAATAACATGGAAATTATAATCCAAGAGAATGAATATTAGAGTTACATTAAGCCGAAAGTGGAGAATAACTGAAGTCATGGAATTAAGATTTAAGACTACTGAGCTAATTAGGCATGTTTAATCAGAAAAGGAAGATTATTATTATTATATGGGCGACAGACATGGAGGTCTAAATCCTCGCTTTTCTTGACGTGATTTTTTCATAGGGTGGGTTCGTCACACTCATGTCTATTTTTTGTGAGTGCCACTCATTGGTAAACGGTCCTCACACATACCCGGGGCGATGTTGTAAGTTTTGTATTATTTGTATGCTTGAAAATAAGCCCGGGTGGAACCGGGACTCGATCTGAGAAAAGGAAGATTCCATTCACTAATTGGAAATCTGCTCCAAGTATACTGAAATTAGAATAAAATATTTTCGGCAGCACACCTGCTTTCCAGAACGATTACGCAGTTCATTAAATTTTTTTAATTGGAGAGCTCTTAGCAACTATGTACAGTTTGTTATATGTCTGATATTATTGTTTTGCTTATTCTTACGTAAATATCGACTTTATATATTTTTTAATTATCGACTTACTAAAAGTATTGTTTTAAAGTGTATAACTTATTTTTTTTTAGTTCGTATAATCATAGAATTAGTTTTAATAAATTATAGAAGGAAATTATCAAATAGTTTGTGTGATTACCGACCAAAAATCGATAAACAACTTTAGGTCAAATATACACCCGACTCCTAAAAACTGAGTCACTTATGTTTTTACTTTCGATAATTTTCCTTTATCTTACTTAGTTCCCGATATTATTCCTTCCATAATAATCTCCCTAACCACCAAAACCCACTCGTTTCTAACCTTGCTTCCTCTTCCATTCCTGGCAATCCTCCGAGGCGCCTGAAAAGAAGATGGGCTCGTGACCTTATATTGTAAACTGTTTTTAGAGTTCTACTACTGGGTAGTTTCGCTACATCCTGTATCATATCATTATGATCAAATTTACTGGTTGTATAGGGTGTTTTTTTAAGCCCGATAGAACTTGAAATTGTAAAAAATAACACAAAAAATTAAATTGTAATCAAAAATTTTTTTT
>NW_027107456.1:602922-603450 GCF_000696795.3 Halyomorpha halys | reverse complement strand
CGAATAAAAAAAAATTTTGATTACAATTTAATTTTTTGTGTTATTTTTTACAATTTCAAGTTCTATCGGGCTTAAAAAAACACCCTATATTTTTTTATACAGTTGTAAATATCAATAAATAAATAAAATTAAAAAAAAAATCTTAGTTATGGTTTTTTATTTTATTTTCTTTATATATGCATCATATACATTACAAAATCGACAGAGCAATAAATTTTTTTTTTTTTTAAAATGGAGAAAAATAATCCTTCTACGCAAAAAAATTATTGACTGTAAAACTTTTTGTCTTTATGCGGCAACAAAAACGTTTTATGTGCCGGCGAGGATCCAAAACAAGTTACTGAATATCGCAATAGATTCCTCTGGTTTATAAGGAATCGGATCCACTTGTACTGTGAAATAAAAGTGGAATTGTTAGATGATTTTATCGAAATTCCATTTCCAGCTACCAAGCTTGTAACTGAGACTGAAACTTAGGGTTATCTAAGATGTCCTTCTTTATATATATATATATTTTTTTTTTATTAT
>NW_027107456.1:599004-599961 GCF_000696795.3 Halyomorpha halys | reverse complement strand
ATTATTATTTATAATATTGCTATGCTATACTAACTGTTCTTAGTATTTATAACTGTTCATCGTCATAGTAATGTAAATAGTTAAGACTGTTACAGTAACCATATAAGGCCAACAGGTTTCTCTTATGATAAAGAAATATGATTTCTACGTAATATAGTTTCTTAGATAGGAATAATACTGTATACAGTAAAGATTAGGTTTAAAAACCACTTGTACTTAAATACAATTTTTTTTTTTGAAAATAGGTTATTTCCTTTATGCAAATAGCAAGATTAGACATCAATCATGTTTCTCAGAAGCGATCAATAAGACCCCAAGAGATAGAGGGCTGGGCAAACACTGCACAAGGGCCGAATAGCTTAATCTAGGCCGTATGTGATGCCATCAATTCCGACTAATGCCTTTGATCCGTCCATATTCAGATCCCTCATTCCCACCACGTCTGTAAGCACTGCTAGATCATGTCTTCTTTGTCTTGAGTCCGATCCAACAATGGAGTATAGGATGAACTGATACATTCATGAACCGATCAGGTAGTCCGGATAAGATTAAATGATTAACAGATAAAAAATAATCAAGAAAAAAGTATAAACATATCGTTTTTTTTTTTTTTTTTTTTTAAGGCGAAACCAGTAATTTTTAATAGAGTATAATTTATGTATAACCTGGTCTGGGGAGTTGTTCATATTTTTGAAAACTGGTTAAATTCCTGTTTGGGTTTTCATAGCATTACTTTTTGCTCGACGGTTGAAAAATTATATTTTAGAACATTTATTGTAAGTCAACTGTGTGGATCTACATAACAGCTGATTATTTATTGGTAATTTTTAAACTGTTATTTAGTTAATAATTTGATCCTGGAATCTAAACTAGATTCATAAAAAAAATAATTTTAAATTAAATTAATTAGAAAATTAAACTATGAAACAAGAAATGATTATGTTTGATAAAAAATTA
>NW_027107456.1:592171-598954 GCF_000696795.3 Halyomorpha halys | reverse complement strand
CCTATCATTTTATGTGTGTAATTTTATTTATTTATTATTATTATTATTTTAAGGGAACACAGAGTGAAGGTGATGTTTGCCTAGTTATTGACATTTATAGAGAGAGAGAGAGAGAGAGAGAGAGATCCCTTGAAGCAAAGGGATGATAAGAAATACAGAACAATTTTAAATTGGAACAGGTGATAAAAAAATGTCCGAAACGTCGACAATGATTAACTTAAGAAGCAAAATTATTTTAAGTCTATTTGTAAATTTCTTGGGAGTCTTTTTTTTCATGTATCTATATTAAATGAATTATTTTACAGATTTTGTATACGCAAAAAAATATATATATGAGGAGAGGATGGTTGGGGGTGCGGTCAGTAAATTACACAAATGAGTTTAAAGAACTTATTTTATAGTGATGTTCATCAGGGCTATGAGCAAAGAGCAAGATAAGAACCAATGAATACAAAAATAAAATTAAAAGAGAAAATATAAACAGAATGATACAAGTAAATAATTATTCAAAATGAAAATTAATAAAAAAAAAAGTGATGAAAAAAGTTAATTAAATATGTAAGTAGGATAATATGATCAAGGAAATAAAAAAAATTAAAGTTCTATTAAGCAAAGAAACGTCGGGACTATTAAATAAGTTCTTTCAACTTATTTGTGTTATTTACTGATTGCACCCCCAACTATCTCCTCATATATATTATCTACGGTCAACTATATTTCCATTATTATAAAAAAAAATATTTTAATGATTTGTAATTATTTTTGCTAAATCTACGGTATTCTGGAAATACAACATACTTTTAATTGGTTAACATGTACTCGAAGCTCACAAAAGAACTTGTTCTTTAATTTACAATTCTTTAGACCCGTAGTAGGCTCATTAAAAAATTCGGGTATAATTCATGATTTTAGAGAAGATGAACTCTGTTTTTTTAAAAAAGAATTAACTGACTAAAATATTTTATTCTAATTTCACTAAACTTGTAGTGGTTCCCAAGAAGTGAATGGTATCTTCCTTTCCTTCGGAGCTACATGCATTTATCGACACTACCAGGCATCCACAGTTTTACACTTTTTTTTTTAATCATTTATTGTTATTTACAACTGTATAACATATATACAACAAGTAAATTTGCTTCGATAGGAACAAGTGGGGTATTATCAAAGGATATTGTTGGACAAGAGAGTTTTACACTTAAATTAAGAAATTTGATTGCATCGATACCAGATCAAAATTATCGTTCAAATATGGCGCTTCTGTTTCAACTGCACATAAGCCTGTATACGAAAAAAAAAATCTAGTTCGAAAATATTTTTCTTTTTTTTTCGTCTAGTAACTAATAAATAAATAAATATATATATTTATATTATTTTTTTTTTAGTTTTCAAAGATGTTATTCCGGCTACTCACTGAAGCCATCCACATCGACATTATGATCAGACCGATGGCCAGAGGCTCGGAAAAAAGCGATGTCCATGGTGAATGATGATGCCAGAACTGTCTCTGAACATAATCTGAAGAAAGATTAATACATTTTCATGGATGATGGAGCACCGCCTTCTCAAGGCTGCCCTCTAGTGCTCTTCCAGGATCAGGAGGGCTCTTTCAATATATTCTGCACGAATCTCCGCCCAAGGAAAAAAAAAATAGTTGCAGTTCAATAGTAAGATAATAATTTTTTTTAATGAGTTTTTATAAATAAAAAACTGCTAAACTGAAATTATTTTGCAAAGTTTCAAGTTGTCTAGATATACTGTGTCTCTCCTTTACATCATGATTTTCCAAATCACGAAAGTGCCACTTTTGATCTCAAAATGAGTTATGTAAATAATAAGAATGGGATCTGTTTTTATTTCTTAAATTATTTAGTAAAGGTAGAAATAAATGCTTTATTTATTTCACCATTGGGATTAAAACAAAAAATTTTTATAAATAATGTAATTTGAATGTTACGAAAGAGAAATGCTCTTTCCTTTTGTTCAGGAGTTGTATTGAGTTTTATAAAAAAAAAAAATAAATACATTTTTTGTTTTAAATTTAATTTAAGTTTTCCTTACTAAACGTCAACTCTGGAAATTAAAGTTGCTTTTTTAATAACTGTATAAGGGGGTATAACTTCTTTCTGAGGAGGAATTAATTTAGAATTAGTAACTATTAAATATGACCACCGGTGGAAAAATTCTCAGAGATAAGGCCCGGTAAAATTTAGTCAAGAGTAAAGTGAAACCCCCTGGGAAATAAATTAAGAGGGCTATAATGGAGCCGAAGTCATTTAATAAGGATCTAATTCAAAAGTTAAATAACCCCCGTCTACTTTTGACCGAAAGGTCCTTTGTGATGCTTTCAATTCTTAGTCTTTTAAGCGATTCGTTTCCAAAACCGTGGAATCTATAATCTATAAATGCCACTCCCCCCGGTGAGCCCCATCGGGTTTTTCTCTTGTCCTAAGATAAAAGTTTCCTTAACTTAATCGGGGAGGGGGGATTTGGGGTAGAAGATATACAAAACAAAAAGCTTAAAACTGTTTACTTAAAGTCTTAAATGTTAAAAGCGTTTTCTGCTGATCCTTCGGAAGGGGAGATCTAAAACCACTCTGCGGCCGTTGCCTCCGGAACCTTATTTATAAACTAAATCAAATTTATTGAAAACCTTTTCAGATATGTATTTGTTTTTTTTTTAATTGTCTATTTCTTTACTAAAGTTACTACATTCAATTTATTTTTTAATTACAAAATTGAAAATGATATAGCAACTGAGTACATAAACATCCCTACTCAATTCCATTCGGAGTGTACCAAACAGATTTAGTGTTCATCCAAAAAGACGCAATTAAAAAAACCTATATTATTTTAAATACAAAATGATAATTTAAAAAGACATGTTCTTATCATATCATCGTAGTTGCTCACTATATATGTTTTATCCTAATAGTACATTTCTGATATTCTGAAGGAGTCATGTGCCAGAATAAAGTTTATATATTATCTACCACTCACATATGGTCTCTGCACATTGCCGTATTAAACTTCATAGAAATACCAATAGATTGATAAAGATTATTAAATATCCAATAATACGGTAGGCGTCCGAAAAGAAGAGAAAAAATCTTTCGCGAATAACGTTACTGTAATAAAAAACAGGGACTATAACATAACGTTCCTTTTGTCAACAATTCATTCAAGTATGAATAATCAGTTAAAAGAAATTATTTACACCTAGACGATTAATTTGATTACACACTCATACAGTACGGATCATCACTTACAATAAAGAGTGCAATGGGATCCAGTTCGGTAATATTGCTTAACAATTTAATGCAGATTTGATGAACTATGAAAACCAGAACTGATTAGATGTAAAAAATAATTTTTTTAAAAATGTTTCTGAGATTTTGTCATATCTAAGTGACGTAGAAACTAGAGGGATGATATAAAAATAAAGAATATAAAATTATACATATATAAACATTCAATTTAGCCGATTATATATAAAATATGATATAAAAATTAATAATTAATTAAAATATAAAAGATATATAAAATTTCGATCTGGATAAATTATATTTTAGCTTATTTTTGTGTTTTATTTCTTACAATGCTGAATTTTCGAGCATTATGTAAAAACGAAATATAAAGTTTTCGTTATTGCCTATCATTTTATGTGTGTAATTTTATTTATTTATTATTATTATTATTTTAAGGGAACACAGAGTGAAGGTGATGTTTGCCTAGTTATTGACATTCTAACCATGGTGAGGGGTAAAGTTTCTCATTTATTGAAAAAAGTCAACGCCCCCAGGCCGGATTCGAACAGGCGCCGTAGTCTTCTTTATTTTACTGAGTTAACGAGTTATAGTATATAAAACAAATACTTCGTACGACATATTTATTTATAATACACTATGATTACAAATTACACCAAAAATAGTGAATTATAGAAATATTTATTAAAAACAATCCCAGATAATGTAATATAAACATTTATAATGTATGATAAACAACTACATAATGAAAATACATAATAAAACATTAAAATAGATTCTTCAACAAAAAGTAAATCTTAAAAAATCATTTATTTGTTCAAATTGTACGACTTTTAAAATGAATAAAACTTAAGCAATTCTGAACATTTACCTAAACCACTTGTATTCCAACTCTATTTTAAAATAATTAATATAAAATAAAACAATCAACAAAATGGAATACAATTTTAAGAAGTATTTAACGGATACGATTAGTTAGGCTGCTAAACATTATAAATGAGTAGAATTGGACCTACCCCCAAAGTTAGGTACCAAAAATTCCATACCAAAAAGTACGGAAGTCGCAGGTAGAGGGTTAATATTGAATAAAGTGAATCCTTTGATAACGTTAGAATTACACTGTTGTTATAGAAATGTTATTATAAATGGATTTTAAAGTTATATAAGGCAGTTAGTACCTTTAAAATCCATTTATAATAACATTTCTATAACACTTAAATAAATATAAAAAAAAAAGGCAGTTAGTACATTAAATAATAATAATAATCTTAATTAGGATATATTTATTTATTAATTAAGATTATTTGAGTCCTACAAAACTATTATTATTGAATTTCTTTCCAAAGGCTTTTGTGTTTACCAGTTTACCAATTACATATCCTTATCTTTATAATATATTGTTACCATTGAAAATAAATAATATAATAAGGGGTGGTATTGGGTAATACAATAGTGTATAAACTATATTAAGGAACAAAGTATTTATTTACTTATGAGTTATATTTATAAATAGATTTATATTTATTTATTAAGATTTATATTTATAAATAGTATTTATTTATGAGTGCAATAAAACAAAATTATAGAATGATTGAATGATCCATATAAATATGGTTTGCCATAAAATATTAATTACATTATAAATTGTTAGCTAATATATCTAAATAGCTGCTGAGTTGGGAGATGCATGTCATGGTGTGTAACAATTCTGATTAGTCCTTCCTAGGACTTTGAACTCCATCCTCTTCTCTAGCTCCGTCCCCTTCTCTCCTTTCCAGTCCCAAGTCCCCTGACCTCCAATTGTTCTTGGGGCGTCACCTTTTTGGAATCTTATTCCTCATTGGCTATTATTATCCACGTCAAAGAAGAAAGAAGGGGCTACAAGTGTTTGGCACAGGCGTTGTGTACAAACTGTATTTTACTTTCCCCTAGATACCTGGCTAATGAGTTTTGACCTTTAAACAACTGGTATCCATTATACTTCTGGTCAAAGTCTCTTTGCGTTGACAGGTGCTAATCCCTTTCTGACCCTTGTCACCCCTAGGGTCAAAACAGATGTTTCCAAGTGACCGAAAGACTTTTATAAAATCGATAATGGTTAATACATCGATACATATAAATTTATACATATGAATGATTCCTTTATCTAAATGTTAATGATTAGGTACTTTTTTTAAAAAATTTCTGTTACTGATATAATAATAGCATTGTGCTTTATTGATAAAATTTATTTTATTTTTTCAGATATTTTTCTTTTAATAAATGAAATAATGTATGATGAACATGAAAACATCAAGCACGATGAATATAATATGTAACACATCCCAAACGAGATTATAATTTGTTGAATTGAGCTACAGGTAATTTACATTAGCTTTCAATATCATGTAAGCCCTATGCAACAATATTCCAAGAACATGGCATTGGCAATCTGCCTTTCCACATCAGACTTTCATCAATTAATCATTAATCATTTTGTTGATGGAAGTATATCGAAAGCTCTCCCGGTTTCCTTGTAGCTTTCGTATTCAGAAAATGTATTCCCAGGTTTCTAAAACATTACTAACATAGTCTCTTCAATTTTAAGGATTTGGTTCACAACAGAGGAATTAAAGTAAGGTATTTTTAATTTTCTCCAGTTCTTGTCCAGGACCATTTTCCAATGTCACTAGGTTATTGAAATTAAAAAACTAATTTTTAATTAAAGTCTCTTTTGTCCGTTTTAAGTAAATGTTTCAAAGGTAAGATAAGACTATCACAAATTCGGAGATTAGGAGGCGGGTGCAGCAAGTCCAAACATTCAGCCTTCTTTCTATCCTTTAAAAAAATTCTTCTTTGTTCCTATCATTTTGAATTTCGTACTCAACATTCCACTGTTCAACAAGCACTTAAAGTAGTTGACCATTTCTTCAGCACTGGGGTGCAACCAGTACTGCTCATGCGCATGTTTTTTTAAAATATTTTACTTATAGATTTATAAATATAGTGTGAATTTACTCTTTAATCTCTATTTCTACTGTCTGTAAATATATGACTGTAATATTACAAAATTAAATAATAAAAAACATAGTAAATTTAACTAGGCCTATTTGAGAGCTTACTGACTTCTGTAAGAGCCTGATATATTAAAATTTTCTTAGGATCATTTTTGACGGGTGTAGGATATCTTCAAAATGCCATAAAATATTTTTTACGTGATTCAATTTTTAAGGTATAATACGGTAGTATTATTTTCTCCGGCCATTTCCAATGAAATTAAAATCAAAGATTAGGAAGAAAAGTGCATTAAAAAATAGTTTCAACTATAATGATTATTATTATTAATTTAATTTTTTCGATATAATAGTATTAACTGCCTAATACACAATATTTATATGATATTTTCGAGCATTATGTAAAAACGAAATATAAAGTTTTCGTTATTGCCTATCATTTTATGTGTGTAATTTTATTTATTTATTATTATTATTATTTTAAGGGAACACAGAGTGAAGGTGATGTTTGCCTAGTTATTGACATT
>NW_027107456.1:565321-592121 GCF_000696795.3 Halyomorpha halys | reverse complement strand
ATTTTTAAATTTTGAATTAATATTGCAAACACGAATATCTAGAACGGGAGGATGACATGACATGTTCATGCCTGAGAGAGACAGTGGCTGTAGGAATATCTATCTGACGGGAAACTAATTAATATGGTATGCCCAGTGGATTTCTCATACATCTTCTTTTCCGGCTTTGCGCTATAATATCCATAACCTTCTCCTTTTCTATACTCTAAAATACTATGATGTTTTGTGACTCTAGAAAAAATAATTTAAAAAAAAAGAATAATTCTAGAAATTCTTTGAGGAACAAACCCTTACAGAACTGTATTTGAGACTTGATATTTTTAGAATTTTTTTCTATAAAGAGGATTAAAATCGTATAGCTCATTTTTTTCGGACTTACGAAGTATTACATCTTAAGCCACAGTAGGTATTATTTTAATTTGTTGCAGAAATGGCAATACGTTTTCTTAACGTAGGTGGAGTATTAGGACTAAGTTTTATATATATATTTTTTTTAATAGGTAGTGGACAAACGACTAGCCTGGAATTCTCACACAAGACGGAAAACAGGAAAAGTCGGATGAGTTCATGATACCAATCATTTAAGGTTATTTCTCATTCATGATATATAATATATAAATCAGATTCTTATTGGGGTGAATAATCTCATGGTTGTAATGGATTGGATTCACATTTGAAACTTTTATTTAATTATTCTAATATAAATATAAGTGTACATAATGTAAATTCTAATTTATTTGGGGATAACTGGAATATGATATTAACAGAAGAAGAGTACCAATGAGTGTTATAAATTTATATGTATTGCCTCTTGAGCAATATGTATTTAAACATGTACCTTTAGGTTCAAACATTATTGAAGTTATAAACCAAATGGTGAATAATAATGACTCTCCTTTATCACGTTATTATTAAACATTCATATTTATTGATTCTTAAAACATTATACACTGTTCTGATTTGATTCACAACCGTGTCATGGTAATTATTTAAAGATGATTTATAATATATTAATTACAAAATGTGTTCAAAAAACGTTTTGAACTTATGTTATTGCATTAATAATAGCTTATCAAAATATATGCTAGTATTCAGAATGAGATTCTATACATTCCTAGAGCAACCCGTGAAGGCATCTATGGCATATATGCCTACCTCAATATCAAACCCTCAGTGCCCGTCAAACCAGAGTTAAATTGACGCTATCCCTATATAGCTTACCGCACAATCCTCAGTGGTATACAACCTTATAAGTAAATAACAATAATAATTTATTAACGTTATGGTAGAACACTTTCTGTCAGAATTAATAACAAAAATTAACCCTTAGACAAATCCATGCCGGTTCAACTTCTACCTTCACGACATCGTCCAGTCCACACACATCTACATAGCCCTGTTCGCTGATGATACAGCTGTGTTCTCTCAACATGATGACATAATAGTCGCTAGAAACACTTTGCAAAGTCACCTTAATGATCTAGAACAATATTTCACTAAATGGATGATTAACTTGAACATTGAAAAATGTAATTTAAAAGTTTTTACTCTTCGACGCCCACCAGACCCACCGGCACTAATCCTCAAAGGTAAAAATGTGAAATGGAATCAGTGAAACAGTAAGATACCTGGGAATTCATCTCGATCGCCGCCTTACCTGGAATAACCATATCAACATCAATCTAACTCAAACCTACGCAAGATTAGCAATGCTATATCCTATCCTAAACAGAAATTCCAAACTAAAACAAGATACAACAGTTCTTATATTTAAAATAATTCTCAGGCCACTGCTAATGTACAGCTGTGAAGTCTGGGGAACGGCATCCTTTACGAAAAGGGAAAAAAATACAATAATTTCAAAACAAAGTCCTAAGAATCGCAGTTAATGCTCCTTGGTTCCTAAGACATAGCCAATTGTTTCGGGAATTACAAATGGAGTCAATTGAGGATTAAATCAAAAAACGGTTCACGAAATTCAACTCCCAGTTGCCGACAGTTAAAGGAGCAGTGACCTACAACCTGGGAAACCCAACCTCAACCATAAGACTGAAGCCCAGGCTGCTGCAGGATATTTTGTTATAAATTCTATATTTATTAATTTATTATTCACACTATCTCTATTTTGCTTATTATTATTATTATTATTTATTTTTATTTTTTATTTTTTCTCTTCTTTCATCCCTTTTTCAAATTTACTTGTTTCTTTTTACCATTAGAAGGCAATTGTTTGTTTTATTAAGTCTAGTAATATCAGTTTTTTTTGTTAAGTCTACAAATATCATTATTTTTTGTTATTAATTTTATTTTTATCTTTTATTAAGAAGCATTATTCCTATCTATATATTTATCTATTTTTTAAAATTTTAATTGTAACACTGTATATAGTAGGGGTATCTTTTGTACGAGACTATACCCCCCTCATAATCAACTGTTGAAATATATATACATATATATATGTATATAATGTAACGGTTATATCGACCACGTAAGACCCACCAGTAAGGCCGATCTGGTATAAAATAAAGAAATTTAAAAAATATATTACGTAAATAACAATAGATAGAGATGTTTCAAGATACTCTTAAGCTAACTAAACGGAATATATTAGAAAATGATAATACAAAATCTAGCTTCATTTATCTAAAAATACAAAGTATTGTTCTCATTTGGTTTAATCATATATTTTTTATATATTTTCAAATAAATGATTAAAATCGAGTTATTTATTTTCTTATAAGAAATCAGAATTCAATTTAAAATTACAATTATATGCCTGTGATACTGGTGTACGTTCAGTAAATAACGACAATAATTGTATCCTAAATTCATTAATACCAAATCTCAATCAAAGAAAAATAGAACTGAAGGATTACAATAAATCTCATAAAATCACCTTTACCATTCGTCGTAAGCTTATGACTTCCTGCACTACAGTATTCTTTAATGATATTCCACTTGTCTCTTCCGAATACCTATCTAGGACATCTGGACTGATTTGGAGATTGAAAAGACTGGAAGCCTGGTATTCGATTCTGACTATTACAACACTTACTAGACAAATGGTCTAATTACAAAATGCACATCTTCATGACTAATTAGGGCTGTTTGGACGTTCGGAGTTGAGCTTCGGGGCTCCACAAAACCATATATATCTTTGGTAAAATCTTGTATGCTCCTTACTTTGCCACAACTAAAATTATCTTTATGGTCCTTATGTGCCATATGTAACCGATTCAGCCAGTGCCAGGTATCAATTGTTCCATGATAAACTCCCTAACCACCCATATCGGCCTGTTTCTTAACTTGCTTCCTCTAATACTTGATAATCCTCTCAGGAGTCTGAAAAGATATCCTCGAGACCTTCAAGAAATGTTTTTGTTCTACCAATGGGTATAGCTAACAAGACTGTATCGTACTATTTATATAACTCACATAACATTTAGTCCTTGTATATTGTATATGTATGTATATGTATATGTATAGGTATGTATATTGTATATCTGTATCAATATAGTCGTAAATATAATGTAATATATTTTAAAAAAATACAATTTTAAATCATAGTTTAAATTTTGAATGCCACAATGTAGTATTAATACGAAACAATTAGCTCAAACCTTACAAAAACATTTAACGCCACATTAATTACACTGAGACAGATTACAAGGTCTAGAGCACTGGCATTTTATGCAACTGGTGTTTTTGCGGTTCTCGCTTTACCCGGAGTATTCTTGTCTGTTTATTTAATTATACCTATTATTTATATTGTTTATATTAATTTATTATTGTATTGAGTGTTTTATTTTTCTTTACGGTTGGATAGTTTATTTTAAATTATGTCTAATTAAAAATTCAGAAAAGACTCCTGATAGATGGTTTCATACATATAGTATAATGCACTAGATTATAACATTAGTTCAACTACAATAATGTCATTGTAAGTGCAGTAGGGCGATTTTCATAAAATTATTTTATAAAGTATAACTTTTTACGTTTAATAACTGATATATGGAATCTGTATTCAGGGGAGGGGGTGGATAGCTTATTAGCATAGCAATTCCAACTAGTAAAGTTAAGGATTCGAATCCGGCTGTGGAAGTTAATCATTGTTTGCTTAACTGTAGCCGTGAGTCAACCCTATGGGTTCGGAAGCTCTCCGGGGTCCACCTAGCCTCATAAAGTGGGTGCCATTAATTGGGTAAAACTCGGACGGTCGAGCGTAATTCTGATCAAGTCGCCCCCTTGTACTACCGTTGGTCTATTAACAATACTTCCTTTCAAAGCTCTCTACCCCGAACCCTCTATTGGTTGTAGCAGAACAGTTTTAATTTTTTTTTAATATTAAGGGAATTAAATTTTGATTGTGAAAAATTTTGGCTTCGAGTTTTCAACGGAAATACACAGTTTTAAGGTTCCCTCAGTTCAAATAACCTGTTTTGTAAAATTTTCTATTTATATTTTTTAACCTAGCCGAAAACAAAAAGCCGTAGGAATCTGAAATTGAATATTTGTGCAAGTGTATGTCTGGGATGTCAGAGCAACTTTATTGTTAAAATCGATCACCTGGAAGTGCCATTTCTTATTATAGATTTTACCCTTTTTCAGGGATTTCTAAAAAATAGCTATAACGATTTTGATTAAAATTGATAAATCAATTTACAATATAGTGTTGTTTAATATCAGATTAGTCTTATCTTTAATTAAATGGTCTAACAGGGCTTTTTTTTTTAATTATTTATTTAATGTAATTTACAACTGTACAAAATAATACAATAGGTAAATATGTTGAATGTTTCATATACACTTGAAAGTCTTGGGAAGGAACCACCCATTGGTGGTACTTCAAACATTAATTTAAATTAGAAGGTCCCGTGGCCATCTTCTTTTCAGACGCCTCGGGGGATTGTCAGGGATTGTTAAGGATGAAAGATTAAGAATTAATGGGTTAGGATGGTGAAGGAGTTTGGAATGAAAAGACGCATATCTGTTTTGGGTCAAATCTGCAACGAATGGGATGTTAAGGTCTTTGTGAATGAGTTTATTTGTGACGTAATAAGGAGCATCAAGGATTGGATGCGGAAAGAATTTGATGGTTTGGTGGAGCTAACAGGGCTTAAATGACAAATTTTGAAAAAATAAAAAAAATAAAGATAACCACTAAAGTAAGTAATTTTGTTTAAATGAAACCAGTTCTCCAGTTGTTAGTAATAAATAACAATGGATAAATACAAAATAATATGAATAACAAATTAAGAAAGAGGGATAGTTAGAGACAGGAGTTCGAAAAAAAACCGAGATCGCATTAATATGTACACCCAAAATGTTATGGATAGGTGTTGATAACCAAAAAAAGGTTTTTCGCCTGAAACAGCAAAAAAAATGTTATTATCAGGAAAATATTTTACTAAAACTTGATTAAATTAACTTGGATGAGTTCTTCCTATTAACATTATGAAATAAAAATTAAGATTTTTAAAAATTGTTTTGTGTTACACTGTAGCCGTGAGCCAATCCTGTGGGTTCTAAAGCCCTCCTGGGGTCCACCCAGCCTCTTAAATTGGGTAACCCTTGATTGAGTAAAAATCTGGCAGTCGAGCGTGATTCCGACCAAATCTCCTCCTTGCACAACTGTTGGTCTAGTTAATAGATTTTATTGACTTCCTTACAAAATACTGCACCCTTAACCTTTCATGGTTTAAAACGGTACAGATTTTAATTTAATTTAAATATTTATAAAAACAAAAAACAGTCTATCCTGCTAATTGAGGGGTAAATGTCTGCTGAGGCCAGAGTTGTGAATGAGTAGCAAGTAATTGTTTCCTCGGTTCGTAGAAACATTATCCGTCCTCACGACTGAAAGCCAAGTTCATTAAAGAAAAGAATCGCAAAGGAACTTGGGAAAGTTAACATTCACACCGGGCCAACTTCTTTCTGTCCTTTTTGCAATTTAATCAGTTTCTAAGCCTCTCCATGTTTTATAATGTAGGATTTCCCGAGAGGTAACTGCTCAAGAAAATTCCGCTTAGTCAGGCTAAATTAAATATCCCTGTATCTGAACGGTTGTTAAAATTCAACTGTGGTATTTGAAATATGCTTATAGAAGGCAGAAAGTAATCTTGTGAAACGAGGTTCTGATCAATACCCCGTGACTGACATTACACTTTCTTATTTTCAGGTAAAGCAAACAATTTTTTTTTTAAAGTATAAGCCATGCCTTGTAATTGAAATAAGCAGTGCCTAAATTAATCTGATGCAAAATGTGTTAATGAATAAAAATAATTATACATTGAAAACTAGGTAATTGGAATAAATCGTATTATTTTTCTTTAAAATTCTGTATCATACAATTTTAAATGTGTATATAAATAAATATGAGTTTTTAAATTCTGTTATTTTAGAAATAAAAAATAGAAAATTGTTAATTAAATTGATACTAATGAAGGATAAAATATATTCTGAAATGTAATTTCTGTATATATGTATTATGAAATATATTCTGAGTCCTAACCTGGTAATGGTAGGTTTTGTGATTATATTGTAATATTGTGTAAATTTTAACATTGTTCAGTATTTAATATTGATACAACAGGAATGTAAATATTTGTAAGAAGATAACTATTTTTGAAAATTATTAGAAGAAACTGTATGTTAATAACCGATAACTATATTTGAAGATGAAAGGAATATGGTCCGGGTGCGGTCCAAAAAAAAAAACTCAAATAGTAGAATTATACTATTTTAAAATAGTATAATTCTACTGTTTGAGTTTTTTTTTTTGGACCGCACCCGGACCATATTCCTTTCATCTTTACACACGGTCAATCAATAATCTTCCGATAAATATATTTATTTTAAAGACAACAGACTTAAGCAATTAGCCTGCAATAGAGGAAACAAATTTTCATAACTTGGAAAAATCGATTTTATGGTGTTAGTAGAAATATATTGTTATGTATTCAGCTAATTTTAATTAAATAATATAAATATTTTAGGTGTCTCATTGATAATGACCGAAGGGCAGAAACGTCTGAATGGAATAGAAAAATAAAAAATGAGGATAAAAATCGAAGTATATTGTTGTATTAATTAAAGTTATCTATTTTCAAACAAAAAATTGATATGTGATATAATAATAAACTCTATTTAATGGTATCCATCCTCCAAGACACAAAAAAATAAAATATTAATAACCCAATATTTAAAAATTTATTAGAAATTAATTTCAATTTTTTGGTTGCTTCCGGTCAATTGTAATTTATTTAATAGATTATAGAAAGGAGTAGGGGCACAAAAAATATTAATGTTTTTTTTTGTATTAAATTCAGCTTATTTTTAATAAATCCACTAAATATTTTTACTAAAACAACAATATAATATAACTCCCTATATTACTATCTATAATATTTAGATATGTTGAATAAAAATATATTCTGATTTTTAATATTTAATTTATTATGTAAAAAGATTCTTAAAAACTCTTTAAGCTTAGTGTATTCTAAGACTCAAAATCTCATAAATCATAGAAATTTAATACTCTTATAACATGTAATTAAATATACATACAGCTTTAAATTTACAATTTATAATAATATCATTAGTTACCACTGCATGTTTTTTTTTCTCACCCTTATTGTCCTTTCTTTGCCTGAAGGGCATTTTAAGGTAGGTTCTGGGATCCGCTGTGTGCAGGGAAGCACTGTGGCGTTTACTCGCATCTTTTTTTTTTTTTTTTAATTATTTGAAATTAAACGTTTTTGATTATTTAAAAAAATAGTTATAATGCAAGAAGCTTCTAGATAAATTGGAGTGATAGGAGGATATTTAAAATTACTGAAAAAGTAAAAGTGTTTACTACTTTAATATTTCTATTTGCCCTTCTTTTTGATCATTAAGGATTTCAAGTTAGTTTATTATATGTAGTAAAATTGAAGTCTTAGATTTTTGCCACTAGATTGCAGCATTTTGAGCTGCAATATGTTTGAGGGGGGCTTCCTTTAAAAAAATTTTTTTTCTGAGCGATTGATTTTTTCTAAATGAGTAAGTACTAAATTTTAAATATACGCAATTCTAATTAATTAATTAAAATAACAATTCTCTATTTAATAATTTTCACTTTTTCTTTATTGATAGCTTGTGGTTGGTTGACGAGCTTTCAGTTACTATTTTTCAATTTCCTATTCATCAGAAGGAGAAAGCTATCAAAGTGGAGTGAGCCCAGTGGCTGAGTTTGCAATACTTTGATAGTTGTACTGATTGTCCCGAGATGGCTAATTGATCAGAATTGGGAAGTGATATCTCCGGAACCATTAGCGATTCACAGTTAGCCCCGCTAAATTAATCTACTAAATTAACACCTCGGGAGATAATTATTTCTGGAATGGTCTGTTTTGTCCCCTTTGACCTATATAGCCACCGAATCAGGGGAAGGGTTCGAATATATATCAAAGGACTTTTTGCTCTTTAGAGTGATATTTCTTTAGAAATGTTGGATCGACATTTTTTTATTTTATCGGTGATATTTGATATTCATCGATTTATATTCAATAAATATTAACTCAACAATATTTAAATGTCTCAATTTATTTATTTAGTTTATTTATTAATTTTAGAATGATAAATTAGTGAAATGTACACTATATATTTTTTAACTAGGAGACATAAAGCTAGGATTGTTAAATCTATCTATTTATAAATTTCTAACGATAATTATTTTTTTAAAAATTAGTTCAATTAGTTATTTTAAGTTGATGAAGAATTGATGTTTTTTAAAACTATAAAAACTTCTAATAACCGAAAGTTTAATTTTTTTAAATTTTATTTATTTATTATAATAATAGACATGTTAACTACAACTACCTACAAAGGGTTATGGGTTGAGTAATTTGTAAGGAAGTTTTTAGAACAACGGTTTTAAGAGAAGTGTTTTCAAGATCACGCTTAACCACCGGAATTTTCCCGAATTTAAGGTACCCACTTTATGAGGCTAGATGGTCGTAGGGTCCACAAACCACAGGATTTACTCACTGCTACAGTATAACAGAAAATAATTATCTGCCCAGCCGGATTCGAACTCGATTCCTTGGAGTTAGTAGCATTTATTTATACAGGAAAATATTCTTTTTTATTAGATTATTTTTAACTTAGTATTTCCTGTTTATCTATAAGATTGAATCAGTCGGTATGGCAGTATCATAAGTCTTAAAGTGGAAGAAAGTAAGGTTTAAAACAGGTTTTTGATATTAAAGATAATTGTAAGGGAATCAAAGAGATTTCAAATAAGTATCCATGATTTTTATTTGATTTGATTAAATTATAAACAATTTGATCGGTGTGGACAGATCTAAAAAAAAAAAAAAAACTAAAACATATAAATAAACTTAAAAATTCTACACAATATGGGTATGTCAGTTACATTTATATGGGTTCCAAGCCATTTAGGAATCGCAGGGAATGAACTAGCCAATCACACTGCAAGAGAAGCACGCGCGCTTCCGGGACGGGGTAAAGCAATTTTAACTCTATTTGTAGAATGAAAGCCCAATGAGTAAATTAAAAATTATTAAAAAGGATGTCAAGCCCTGGGGTACCTCCAGTCGCAAATGTCGTAGAGAGGAGGTTGAGAATAGGTCACACGAGGCTCACCCACTCGTATCTTAGTTCAAAAGAAACGCCTCCGAACTGCCAGTATTGCAACAATAATCTGACAATAAGCCATATTTTCCAACAATGCCCATACTTCACACCACACCTCAATAGCTTAAGACTAGACCAATATATCTCAAAAACCCTTGAAGACGATAATAAAACAATAGAATTAGAGCTTCAGTTTCTAAAATCACAACATTTACTGACAAAAATATAACCTTAAACGGAAGGAAAAAAATCAAATTAAACAATCAATAAAATTAAACGAATATAAGCAAAATTAAATAAAATATAAATGACGTTGATGACCAATAGAGTTTAGCGCTACTACACAAAAAAAAACAAAGAAACTAACTAGTTTTGTAAATTATAGAAAAACCATTAAGATAATCATGAAGATTGTAAATTAAAAACCTGCGACATTTTTCAGCCTAAAAACATTTTGAAATATTTTTTTTTTTTACCAAAATTGATATTGTTTTTCATAGGATATGTCAGATGTCAGAAATAACGCAATTTTGATTCTTCACTGAACTCACACAACAAATAGAAGATATGACTGATATAATTTTAAATGTATAAAATTGTTTGTAACGGATAAAAAAAAAAAAAAATTGCACATTTGTTTTAAGCACCAAAATTGAAACAATATATCAATTTATATAAAAATAAGATATAATCATAAACGGCTTAGTATTATCGAAATCAGGAAGTTATAGTTTAATTATAAAGTTAAAAAAAAGTGGAAATATAGATAGAAGGATGAAAAAAGCAATTATCCAATGAACTGTGTTTAAACTATAAAATATGTGAAACTAATTTTAGTTCCAACGGTCCTGATTAATTAAAAAGATATTCGAAACATAAACATATGTAACAATGAAATAAATAAATAGGAAGTATTGTGTCCGCATAGCTCCTAGTGTAAATTACTTGAAGATATCAGGAAAAAATGACATAAAAACAATCTAATAAATTCTTTTATTATCCCACATAAATAGTAATATCTTAGCGGTAATCAGTAGTAAAGTTCAACGCATAAATATCTCCGGGAAGGAGGAATCCCAATCCGAGAACCTGGGGGAACAAACAAGAGCATAAAGATAGCAAATATTTTATAGAGAAAAGGCTATGCTTTGATAAGGATTTATATCACTTTTATCCTGACTCGGTGCAAATGTATTATTGAAGGTACACTAAGGCCTACTGTTTTCTTTCTCCTCACATTTTTCCTCCAGCTTGAGAATCGTGAATTAAAGACTGCTATTCGTCATGAACCAGACGGGTCCATATCCCACTCAGTGGCATGCCATTAGTTCTTGTAATTCTCCCACCTCTTGAGTAATATGACAGTAACACATTACCTGTCTTCCATAACATGTTTTATCGAGTCTGTTTTATACAGTTTGTTTCCAAATCATGGCCCTTGCCTTGGAATATATATTAATAAAATACGTATTATTATATCTAAGAAAATATTAGATTTGGTTTTTTTATATGTACAAAAGAAGGGAGTAAAGAAAAAATAATTTAACCTAAATCCAAAATCCTACGTAAAATCCTTGATGCTCCTTATTACGTTACAAAATAAACTCATCTACAAAGACCTTAACATCCCATTCGTTGCAGATTTGGCCCCAAACAGATATGCGTATTTTCATTTCAAACTCCTTACTCATCCTAACCTATTAGTTCTTAATCTCTCATCCCTAACAATCCCTGATAATCCTCCGAGGCGTCTGAAAATAAGATGGCAACGGGACCTTCTAATTTAAATTAATGCTTGAAGTACCAACACTGGGTGGTACCTTCCCAAGATTTTCAAGTGTAAATGAAACTTTCCACATTTACTAATTGTATTTATAATTTTGTACAGATGTAAATTACATTAAATAAATAAATAAAACATAATATAAAGTAGAAATAATATTATTCGTACTAATGCAGACAAGTAGCGTATCGGTACTCTGACTAATAGTCATCACACTTTTATAAATCATATAAACATTCCAACGGCAAGATGGTTGTTTATTTTCAGGAACTTCGTAGATGCATTAATCTAATGTTTTTCTTTCTTTTTTTTTTTGTTTTCTTATAACCTAGATATTTTTAACAACGGGCCGATAGGTATTAACTGTATAAGAAAATCTGGAGGGATTTTATGAAATAATATAGTACTAAAATATAATATTAAATAAAAATCCTATTTGTATAAATTTCATTCTATATGGTGTTAAGATCAATAGTAAATGCAGTATGTATTTTTTATGAACTGAATTTCAAAATCGTATGAACATTTTAAAATATGCATTGAAATTCTAAACCAACCATACAGCCCTTCTAAGGTTCTCGTACACTATATTTCCTAAAACATTCATATCAATTGCCCTTTACATCATCAAATACTAACAGGGATTTTTTAATTATTAGGTAGGATGAATTGATGATTTATGATATTATTAGAAAGTTGCTAGAAGCTACTATCAAGCAACTTAAATACCAGTAAAATCTAACCAATACATCAATAATTACAAAAAATGTCTCAACCTTCTTTATTAGGATATATTACATTTCCGACGTTTTGGCCGTCAATACAGTTAAAAATAAACCTATTTGTTACTATACCATTTATTAATAATTTCTATTCATCTAAATTTTTGCCCTGTAGAACAGATCCCCTCCCTACCTTGGACTACATCTGGACAAACGATTAACCAGGAAACCTCACACAAGACTGAAAAGACAGGAAACTGCACGTCGATTTCGATTATTCAGCACTTACTAGTCAAACGGTCTGAACTTCCAACTCATTACAAAAGACAGATCTACATAACTTTAATAAGGTTTATCTGGACATATGGAGTAGAGCTTTGGGGCTCCACTAAACCTTCGAGTTCCTCTCTTATCCAATTCTTCCAGTCCAGAATCCTTCGTAAAATCCTCAATGCTCCCTACTTTGTCACAAATAAAATCATACATAAAGACCTTAATGTTCTGTATATAACCGATCTAGCCCGAACCAGATATAACTCCTTCTATATAATCTTATAAACTTCCTAACCACTCAAACCCCCTAGTTCCTAACCTTGCATCCTCTTCCATTCCTGACAATCCTCCGAGGCGCCTGAAAAGAAGATGGCCACGAGACCTGCTAATGTAAAATTCCATTAGAGTGCTACTAATGGGTAGTTTCTCTACGTCCCTGTAACACTCCATTTTAACTAAGATCAAATTTACTGAATGTATTATAAAGAATATAATATACAGTTGTAAATTTCAATAAAGATATTAAATTTTTTTTTGTATTTTACTATCATTAACTTGTCACAACACTACTATAATTGAACCTACCTCAACTGCAATGTTAGGTATAATATTATCATTTTATTTCACACTACATTTTTGTTTATTAAATATTTATTATGCTATTATATGTAATGTGTTAATGATAGTAAAATTCAAAAATTGTGGTGAATAGAAATTATTAATAAATGCTATAATGACACAGTTTATTTTAACTGTGTTGTTGTGATACAAAAATTAAGATTGTCTTTGATGATGGACGGATCGGCTGAAACGTTTGACATGTTTTTGTGTTAAAATATATTAAAATAAAGAAGTTTTAAACTAACTGGATAATTTTTTTATTATTAAGAAACTACCAGTTTTGAACAATAAAAATATATACTAACCAGTATAATCTTATACCATTTAAAGTGTCATGAATCAATGTTTCAAAGAGGTCTGTGATTCCAATCTTTATTGGCCGTCCAGACAAGCTGTCCACGCATCATGGTTGTATTCATCGCTTTGTAGTTAGCCACTGTGTGTATAATCGATGTACGGTTGGATATTGTGTCTTAATTTAAAATTTATGGTCTAGCATTAGGTGTCTTTTATGTTGCCAAAAGATGTGAGCGATTTTTTAACCATAAATGGTTCAGGTCATATAGTAGAAAAGAAAATGAAGGAGTCTGAATCATGGTCTTTGCTTTAGTTTTAATTTTTAATCTTATTTCCAATCTAAATCATTTCTGTTTTTTCAATGCATATCTCATATTTAAAATTATATCGCTTTTAGTGAAGGGATAAGTTACAAAACCGGCTCATTATATGTCTATTGAAGAAATGTAAATTATATATTCTCAATAGATAATTTGATATTAAACGTAGAGTTCTTTCCTCTCTTTTTATTAATATTCGTTACTAAAACAAGTCTTCCTTTTAGTTTGTATTTGTACTTATAAATTAGTAAAAAACATATTTTTACTTCATAAATGGCATTGAAATATCTGTAACGGAAACATATTTGCTGTTATGCCTTATAGATAATTTAGTTATAGTTTACCAAGTATAAAATTTAAATAAAAATTAATATAAAGTTACCAGGAGATTTAAGGAAAATAATTTAATAATAAAAATTCTTTCAACAACGAAGTGACGCTTATTGAATCAACAGGAAAAACTTATACTTAGAACCTGAAATATATAAATTTTATTTTTAGACGATCTTAAAGACTTCTAAAAATATTTTCTTTGATGTTCGGTAAAGTTGCATCATTAACGGTATAATATTTAATGTCTCTTCTTTGGGTATCTCAGTTTTTTTATCATCACTGATTCCTACTTCCTCACCCTGTGGGTGCTATTGTATAAATGTGCCAAATAAAGAAATGTATTTTGAGGAAAAATCTAGGTAAGCTGATACTAGTATAATATTTTCTAAATTTCTAGATATTTATAAATTGTTTGGTGTTTATTTGTGAGAGTCTGGAGAGTTATTGAACATGATACCCTATTTTGAGTGATATTGGAGATGGAGCGTGGGATCTCAGCTGGGAGTTGACAGTTGACATAAAACCACTTCAACATCCTCGGCGATCCAACATGAACCAACATGTTGGTATGATATGTCAGGGTTAGGCTATTACTGGTATATCAGGGTTACTTTCACAGTTGTCAAATGTGCTTTTTCCATATATTATATAATTTTAAGGCTAATTCTTTCAAACAATATAATTTTTAAAACAAAAAACACATTATTATAAGATACATTGTAAGTTGTTTCAACTTAACTTTCAATTAAATTAAAACTTTAAGTTTTACTTTTGGAGTTCTATCAATGGGTAGATTCTTCACATGTTTGTTTCACGTCATAATATCACTTACAGCAAATTTACTTGATGTGAATATATGTATACAGTTGTAAATAACAATAAATAAATTATTAAAAAAAAAAAAGTTTTACTCAATATTTACTTTCTATAGAACACTTTAACATTTAGTATTTCTCCTTATAATGTTAGCAATAACCAAAAATGGTGTTCAAACAAAAAATTGTAAGGAAGCGTATGATATATTAAGTACTGATCATGTTATGATCTGGAATTCAGTTGGTATAAGTATTGTATGCAGTGAATTGACAAAAAAAAAAAAAAAAACATTCATTAGAATGTTTTAGTTTAAGCGCTTTTTTTTCTTTTCTTACGTCGGCCCAAGACTCCCGTTGGAGTCCTACACTGCCCCTCTTATTGTATAATAAAAGAATGGAGATGAGGATGTAAATTGTTGTTATTTATTTGATTTTAAAAATATACTTTGGATTCTGCTATAAATTTGTATAACACCTGAATATTGTAGCCCTGTACAATATGAATTGTAGCCCTATCTAGATCTGCCAGCCCTCGGAGGAAAGCGCAATTGTTTTGGATGAGGGGATATTTAATCCTGTATTTGTCATATATGTGTATATATATAATATATATTTATTTATTGTATATATTGTATTGTCATACAGCAATTTAGTATAATATGTAATGGGTCCTCGATAGAGTTGCATGTCGAGCATTTATCATTATTTTTAACGTCAATTAATGTCAAGCCGCGATTTGTACGACCATGGTTAATTCTTAATCTTGTAAGTAACACTATATCTTTTCTGTTCAGCTTGACAGGTTGGATAGTGAAATGATCGCGTATTTGCCATATTGGTAAATACAGAACACGTTTCAAATTCCTAGTCAAATGTTATGATCATATAGAGTTAAATAAGGGGGATGTTGGAACAATCTTTATTTCTTTCGTCCTCTTTTGCCTCCACAGGCTTTAAGAGTCAGTTACGTGAAAGTGTTATTTTTTATCTAGACGTAATCGCTCTTTGCGCAAGGTTATCAAGGTTGCTTCCGGGACGCACAAATTAAAACTTGACCCCCTCACCCCGGATAGAATATGTTGATTACCTGTAGATAACCCTCCTATCCTTCCTCCATTGTCTAAAATGACTAGGGAGGGAGTAAAAAATAAAATAAAAAAAACTTCATCTTTTTCTTACACAAGTTTGGTTCAAGTGAACAAGCTTGGTTCGAAGTTCCACAAGCTAAGTATAAATACTATTCATTTGAAGGAATGTATTTAGGATGTTAGTTTATTTTATTTTATTCTGTTTATTATTTTGTCTGGGATACAGGGATAGGGACGCCCTTATACTATGCCCAGATAAGACTGAATTGAGTGAATGTACACTTTGGGCCTTGAAATTTTATCAGTATTTAGGAAAGTTAGGAGAAGCACTAAAAAAAAAAAAAAAAAATATATATACCTGTAAATGAAGAATAAAATAAAAAAAAGAAAATAATAGTTGAAAGTGATACAAAATGTATGGTCAAAAAAGAAAGATCATCTGGTTAGTAAAATTTAACCTTATGTAAGATTATAAAAAAATGAAAATGTCCTCCAATCTTAACTTAACTCCTAGCTAAAATGGAGGATCAAGACAAGCCATTTTGGGGATAAATAAAGCAACCAGAGAATTTATTCTCTACAACCACCTAAGCTTAGAATACCAGAAGATTTACGTGGCGTTGGAGACTATTACAGTACGGTAAATGTTTAAAGTTTCGCTTGAGTGCAAAATATTGCCGGAGTAAAATCATCTGCTTAAGAGACGAAGAGGTTCATTGAGCGAATGCACCTCAGAACAACTCAAGCACATTAACTAAGGGAACTTCAACAAGAACCAGCGAGCAACTAAACCAAGAAAAACAAAACCACATCGTGCACGATAAAAGCTGTACATCCTTCAAAAAATAGAATCAAATATTAACTATACTATAACACTATCTTTGGGCCGCCTGTAGCTCAGAGGTTGAGATACCGTCTTATCAATTTGATATCTATTGGCGCTGCCGGTTCGAATCCGGCCTGAGGCGTTGACTTTTTTCATGAGTGGCGGTCCCACAAAATGAAAAACTTTGACCCTCAACCATGGTTAGGCAGTATAGAACTTCAATGGTAGTCTTGGCAAAAAAAAAAATAATTAAATAAAAATAATAACTCATTTTCTTCTTTCGTAAGTATAATACACATTCTATCATAAGTATAATACATAAGTAGATTTCCATATAATTTCTAAATGACCTAAAATTTAAAAGCTACAGATTTGTATTACACTATATAATATTCTATGATATTTATTTAGGAATATATTCCATTTTCCTTCATTTAAAAGTTATTCCCATTAAATAAATTTGTGAAATAACAAAAAGAGTTGAAGCTTGAATTCGAGTAAGTGTTGAACAGAAAATTTAAGAACGCACGTTGTTAACAAATATTGATAGCTTAGTCATGTTTTTTAGTTATAGAAGAAGCATAATGCCATCTATTCGCAAGTATTTTAATTAAGTGAAGTAGTAGCACTTGACAAAGCTTCATTAATTTTAATGGTCGGGTTTGAAACATTCTATTCGCGTTCCGTCAGATACGTCTGAAAAGCGGTGCGTCGAAAGCACTTAAAAGTTAATAACAATGAAGAGAACGATGATGGGGTCAGAAGGAGGGTACAACTTGCGGCTAACTGGATTCAACTTGAACATGGATCACAACTTGATTCTCTGCTTAGTTTCGACTCCCAGCAAATCTCAATGAAACTCCCTCCTTATTATTAGCTATTTGCAGCTGTTACTCAGCCGTTTCTGTCATCAGACAATTTGTTTTGATTCTACCAGAGAAGGAGGGTGGAACTCGTTAAAGTCAATTCGACAAGAGGAGCCACAAACCGTGATCCATTAAAACCTCAGGGATTTTACTTTTTCAAAAGTTGTTTCTGGTTAACATGGAACTGGAGGATACTAAACAAAACCTCTACCATAATGAATGAATCACCGCAGTCTGAGTCAAATCAAAATCTGCAGTGATTGAATTTTATAAAATTAACTTGTTCTGAATTTTTACTGGAGTTTGCTGTATTTAATGGATTTAAATAAAGATACATAGTGAATCACGCTTAAATAGGGGTAAGCATATATTCTTATACAAATTATAACACAATGGGTTATATTTAGTTTCACCAAAACTGTTACAATGTTAATTAGTTTGTTTAGTTATAATTTTGATAACTGAATACATAATGAATGATATGACCATTTACTTGATGATTGACTTATCATGTTTAGCTTGAAGACTAGTTCTTGTATGAGTTGAACTCAGTTCTCTCTTCTGAACTTAGATTCCGTTCCCTACCTGGCTGTATTTGTTAAACTATTCACTCATCCTGAGTGATAGTTGATTATCAGCACAATGAAGTTGCCCTAGATGGCCTGTGTGCCACTCATCACGGTTTGATCTCACTCATATAGTCCCTGTACACTTCAGTGGGTACTTAATTACAGCTTCTATTGTCTTCCATTAGATGACAGTATTTTGAGCTATATGTTTGAGGAGGCATCCTTAAACAATAGTTTTTTTTTTGATATTTGAAACAGAAGATATAATCAACAAATATATTATATATTTCAATGGTAACAATATTTTATAAATATGATGAGATAAAACTGGTAAACAAACAAGCCCTTTGAATGGTCCAATTATAATAGTTTTGTAGGACTCAAATGATAAAAATACATAATTATCTTCAGTAATTATCCTGGTATCTCAAATCACAACAAGTAATATACATAACACAATGCTCTATATAGAACAAACTAATACATATAATATTTCAACATTGATGGAAGTCTTCTTCTTCTTCCTCTAACTCCTGTGTGCCGTCAAGTGTGGAGTCACAGTCTCAGTCCATCCAGCCTATCGGTCCCTTTCCGCGGCAGTCTTCTGGACTGGAATGGTGCGTCCTCTTGCTGCCCCTAGTTTTCCAATGTAATCAGAGTACATCTGTCTACAGTCTTCCAACTGCCCTTTCTTCCAAATAGCACCTGGCTTTTCTGGTATCGTCCATTCTACAGACGTGTTCATACCACTTTAGTTGCCGCTCTTGCGTTGTGTCTCGCACTGGTTTCACATCCAGATCCTCCCGAATCTTTTCCTTTCTAACACAGCATCTTCTGGTCTTACCAACTATTCTTCGGAGAAATCTCATTTCTGCTGACGTTATCCTTCCAAGTGCTTGTCCTAGGACTGTCCAGCTTTCTGATCCATACAGGAGGACTGCGAGGAACACGGATTTTGTCATCTTTGCTTACTCCTTGCTTGCCTATAAGAATTTTAGAAATCTAATGGCCTTTTCTCCTCAAGCCGAAGAAGACAGGATTTGATGCCGACCATTACAGGCCTATAAGTCTCCTACCACATCTCGCTAAGGTATACGAAAAGATCATCCTGAATTACCTTCGGGAATTCTGTGATGAACACTCCGTTATCCCTTATGAGCAAACTGGTTTTCAGGCTAGCTTAAGCACAGAACACCATCTCATGAAGCTACAAAATGAGGTGAATTCCAGTTTAAATAGGAATCATGCTACAGCCATGATTTCCATAGATTGCACGAAGGCCTTCGATTCTGTGTCTCACGGCATTTTATGTCGTAAGCTCATAGACCACGACTGTCCAGAGCAACTCTATAATGTAATAGCGTCTTTTCTCGACAACAGGACTATCTCTGTGCGGGTTCGAGACGAGATGTCCCGTTCCATCCCATTGACGTGTGGAGTTCCGCAGGGAGCGGTTCTATCGCCAGTGCTCTTTTCAATTTATACCGCTGATGTAGTTGGTGCAAATTACAAACTAGCTACAGTCGCCGCCTATGCCGACGACATCGCCATCTACAGCAGCAGTATGAACCCGAAACATGCCCTAGGGCGAGCCGGAGCGGTCTGCAAAGAGATTGTTCAACGCCTGGGTAATTTAAACATCACCATGAACCCAGCTAAGACAGACTGCGTTGTGTTCGCTCAGCAACAGCACAAGCGATCGACTCTCCCGAAGACGCTTAAACTGGACAACACCATCATTTCCCCTTCAAACTCTATAGTATATCTGGGCGTGAAGATGGACCGTCATCTCAAGTTCTGCACCCACCTCTACCAGAAAACGAGAACTGTACGAAGGCGGTCTTACCGACTAAACCACCTCCTCACTTCGCCAGCGCTCTCTTTGCGGCTTAAACTCCAAGTTTACAAGAGCATTCTGAGGCCGGCACTTCTCTACGGAGCACCACTCTTCACATACCTCACTGACGGCACGCAGCGCCACCTTCAGGGATTCCAGGATAGTATGCTGCGGAGGATGGTCCGCACGACATCATGGAAGAAGAAGAAGCCACCGGAACTACATCAGCTCCTCGAACTACCTACAGTACCAGAATTCATTAGTCGGAGGCATGTCAAGTTCTTCGACTCCCTCAAACATCTGACCAATCCACTCTTCCAATCACTGACACCAGCGCCCCCTCCAGTACGCTGGCAGGACCTCCACCCTCGTAGCCAATGATATTACCGACCATTGAAATTTAGTGAAAAGACACTCTTTAGTTTTAGTTTTTAGTATGTAGGATAAAACTCAGAAAACGAAGTGTGCCCCAACACCTCGTCTATTTAAGGATTATATAGATTCAACCAATTACAATCTCAACCTGTCCTTAGAATGGAGCACTGCTCCAGTAAAAAGACAATTGTAAATAAATATGTGTATATAAAATTTTAACAATAATAACAGTTTTCTATAGGGGCTAGGAAAAAAAAAAAATAAATAAAAAAAAAAAAAAAAAAAAAATGGCCTTTTCACTCGATTTAGAACCTACTGGTGTATTTTACCATCTTTAATTATTATGGTCCCTAGATATGTATAAGTATTCCTAAGTTCTAGGTGTTTACCATTACACAAAACCCTAGGCTATACGTTTCCTCTTTTTGCAAACCCCTTATCTTCAGTTAGTTCCTCATACCATTCATCAAGGATGTCTAAAGAACCTCTTAAAAGTCAGCTATCAGTAAAATATCATCTGCATATATCATCGCTTGAACCAGTACTGGAGTTAGGTTCCAAAAACCTACTAGTGCTCTTGGGCACCCCCTTTTACAAATCTTCCAAATCTCATCCTTAAGGAGGACAAATAGTAGTGGGATTAGGCTGTCTCTCTGCTTTACTCCCATTTAAAAGTGGAATGGCCGGATTCGAACCGTAAAAACTGCTACTATGAAGATAAACATTATAAACTACTTTATAGTACATTTAACTAGCTTTAATTTTAGTACTAATAGACGTCTGTACGTTGCATGGTTTTTAAGATATAGATTTCTCAAAATAAATTCTATCACTATTGATTTTTTAGTACATATTTTATAGTGTTGTTTTTTAAAATGCTATATTTCGGGAACTATTGGACATAAATAGCTCAAACATTAAAAAATGTTGGATTTTTGAAAAATATATCTCTAGATCCATAAGACACACATATGTCTACCAACACTCAAAATAAAGGAAATTTAACTTACTATAAAGTAAGTATAAGAATGCTTATACTTTATAGTTTGTGTACTTGTATTTATGGACTAATACTATTGGTTTTAATTTTGAAACAGGCCTCTGATATCGTGATTGTGAAACTCATCTCTGCATATAGTACAAGAGCCGGGAAGAAAAAAAGGCAGTTATCTCACTCCGATTTTTGATTACTTTAGTGAAAACTATGTATAATTACTAGTCAAAATTGATGGGTCTGCCAAGTATAGGTAGGGGGAATAAATAATGGCAGCTGTTTTAAAACCTTTAAGAAAACATTAATTTTTCATTCTGAGCTCTATATCTTAAAAACTACCAACAACAATAGAAAATCTAGGAAATCTATTTATGAAAAACTTCATTTCAGAAACCATTGGACGTACAGATTTTTGCCAGCGCTCAAATTAAAGCTAGTTAAATTTACTACAAAATAGTCGATTATGTTTATCTTTATAGGAGTAGTAGTTTTTATGATATTTGACAAAATAAACTCACAAAATGTTAATTTATAGTTAATGAGGTGTAGATAGTTGACCGTAGATTAATGATTGGAGGAGTTTGTCGGGGGGTGCGGTCAGCAAAGAACATAAATAAACAAAACCATATTTATTTATTTTATGCCGACGTTTCGACCTGAGTTTCAGGTCTTCATCAGGGTTATAGAACGAAAGAGACAACAACAAAATTTAGGAGTAACATACAATTGAAAAGGAATAGTATACAAACAAATTTAGAATTATACAAAATATTGAATAAATTCATAAATGAAATCATAAATGATAAAAAATTGATAACTGATAATTGAATAGTACAAAATTTTAATTGGTTGATATTCGTGGAATTGTATGGTAGTAAATTGAAAACAGTGACAGATGAAATATAATATCATGTAGGTAAGAAGATATGTATAATATAAGATATGCAAGTAGTGTCTAAAAATTGTATAAAAATACTTTTGGATATTAGTCGTTTGTCTTGGTTAGGGACAGAAGCTAGTATGGTGGTATTGTCAAAATCAAAAGTGTGTTTCAATATTAAGCTATGTTCAGATAATTTAGAAGCCATGAAATTACGGGAGGAGATGGAATATTTTATAGAAACGTCGGCATAAAATAAATAAATATGGTTTTGTTTATTTATGTTGTTCTTTGCTCACCGCACCCCCCGACAAACTTCTCCAATAATTAATTTATAGTTGTTCGTATAAAATGTATGATTTTTGAAAAAAATATATCTCTAGATCCATAAGACACACATATGTCTGCCAACACTCAAAATAAAGAAAATTTAACTTACTATAAAGTAGTTTATGACACTTATCTTCGTAGGGGTAGTAATTTTTATGATTCACTATATGAATATAAATTTGGCAAATTAAAATTTGTCCAAACAACCATAAATCAATTTATTTTATCTAATTTCCTGTAAACTATTACTCCTACGAAGATAAACATCATAGAATACATTATAGCTCATTAAACTAGATTTGAGTGCTAATAGACATATGTACGTCAAGTGGTTTTTGAGATAAAGATTTTTCAAAATAAATTCACTAATTACTAATCTTTCAGTACGTCCCACACAACATTTTTATGATATGTTGGTTTTTAAAAAGCTATATCTCGAAAACTATTTAACTTAAATAACTTTATTAGGGCTCATATTTTAGCAAATTTTTTTGTATTGTTCCTAATTTTTGAGATATAGAACTCCGAATGAAAAATTCGTTTTTTTTTATCACTTTGAAACAACCGCCATTTTTTATTTCCCCTATCTATACTTGCCAGACTCACTCATTTTCACTAGTAATTATACATAGTTTTCATTAAAGTAATTAAAAATCGGGGTGAGATAACTGCCTTTATTCCCCTCTTGGGCTCTTGTACTAATAGCTTTGCTTCTTGGTCCGACAAATCACATCTTGAATCTGATTCCATTTCAATACTAGTTAAAAAATGAATATTGATAGATATGGAAAAAGCTTTGTGAACAGAAAGAATCAGAGATATTTATTGTTAGTTTTAGAAAATCATAAAAAATGTCAACAGTATACTAAAGACCCCACTAATCCATCCAATTATTAAGACAATGGTGGTTAAGCGGGAGATTAATCAAGGCTTAGTTCGTAAATGAAAAAAACCTGTATTGTTAATTAAAGTTATATATAAATTAACGTTTAAATAACGTTTTAATTTTTAATTTATATATAAGTTTAATTAACAATACAGGTTTTATTCTAAACTTCGTATATAGGTTATTTGTATTAACTTATTATCAAATTAAATTTATTAGAATAATATTATTTTACTATTACTATTATTATTTTTTAACCGCCAGCTTAACTAGAGTTTAACTTAATTATTAGTTTTATAGTAAATTTGATGTATGTTCTTATGGAGTGAATACAGGGGTGAAGAGAAATTACTCATTGGTAGCACTCTAATATTTTTACATTAGCAGGTCTCGTGGCCATCTTCTTTTCAGGAGCCTCGGAGGATTGCCAGGAATGGAAGAGGAAGCAAGGTTAGAAACTAGTGGGTTTGGATGGTTAGAGAGTTTATAATGGAAGGAATGATACCTGCTTCGGGCTAGATTGGTTACATATGGAACATTAAGGTCTATATATGATTTTTTTGTGACAAAGTAAGGAGGGTTGAGGATATTACGAAGGATTTTGGATTGTAAGTATAGGATACGATTGGAATTAGAAGGTTTAGTGGAGCCCCAAAGCTCAACTGCATATGTCGAGATAAGGACAATCTTAAATATAAATATACAATTCACATTCAATTATTTAAAAACGTTTTGCAAGCTATTCAATAGACTTGTAGCCTTGTAGAGTTTTGTTGTTTGTGTTATTTATTGGTTGTGTGAAGTTGATCTAGCATTAAAAGTTTTAAAAATTAATGAAAGTGTGACAAAATATGGTAATTTGACTTGTAATAAATGATCTGGGTAGAATAGAAACTTTGGACTGGTGATGATATAATAAACAGTGTAGAGACTAAACATGGATAACAATCGATTAATTTAAAAAATAAACAAAATTGATATTTCTGTCTCCATAATAAAAACAATTGTTTATTTCCTTTAAAAGGCTAAAAGCAACCATTTTTAGAGATGAATGCATACATGAAGTGGATTGTAATGGAATACAATTCTGGTACCAATGTAATTACTTCGGAATATCAACTACTTAAGTTAGCCAAAGTGCACTGAATTACATCCAGGAAATATGATCTACTGCTAGACAGGAAATTATGCTCTCCATTACTAATTCGATTAGTCCTCTAACTAACCGATATAATTGAGGACTCCATTCTCACTTTCCTTAGCATTTAGCGTAAGAGCTACAATAACAATAGGCATCTACAGAATTTCGTATGTAGATGAGCAAAAATCACACTTTAGAATAAAAAGTGAGCAAAAAATTATCGGATCAAAAATAACGTACTCAAATTATATAATTCGATGAATGATTTAGAGAATTATTTCAGATCATCGCTGAATATATTTTTCTTTAAATTATTCTAAAAATGGAACATACAAAAGTTAACTCTGTTTTAGTAATTTAAATATGTTTTCATCAAATTCTTCCCGCATCCAATCGTTACAATCCAAAATCCTCGTAAAATCCTTGATGCTCCTTATTACGTCACAAATAAACTCATCCACAAACCTTAACATCCCATTCGTTGCAGATTTGACCCAAAACAAATATGCGTCTTTTCATTCCAAACTCCTTAACCATCCTAACCCATGAATTCTTAATCTTTCTGATAATCCTCCGAGGGGTCTGAAAAGAAGATGGCCAGGAGACCTTCTGATGTAAATTAATGTTTGAAGTACCACCAATGGGTGGTTCCTTCCCAAGATTTTCAAGTGTATATGAAACATACAACATATTTACCTATTGTACTATTTTGTACAGTTGTAAATTACATTAAATAAATAATTTAAAAAAAAATTTATTATTTCAACATATTAATTAAATCAGTACAAGCATGGCTTATAAATCATTAGCTAATTTAAAAATGCCCTTTTTAAAGTAGTTATTAAGTTGATAAAATAAAAAAATAAAATAAACTATCTTTTAACATATAAGAGCTTATAGAATTGTCCGGTTTAGAAAAAAACTAACTAATAGTATGACGCTTTCAAATGATTCGGTGGTGAAAAATTATATTTTAAAAATTATTGATAAATACCATAACGAATATTAAAAGTGGAACTTAAGTGAAAAAACATTTATACCAATTTATGGAGTAGACAAATTGTAATATTAGAGTCAGTTGGAATTCGAGTAGTAGAGCGGAGTAAACTTACCTAGGACAGTTAGCTGAGCTGACAGTGAAGCAGTCTCTGGGATTACGGTGTCAGTGGTCACTTCGCACGTAACTTTTCCTGAAAGTCCAAGCCCAAGTCCTTCAAGCACAACTTGGGTAGCATTCGACATCCCAATCTGAAAATTAAAATTTTTCTGAGTCAATATACGGCCTTTCACTAGAATAATTTTTAGTTTCATTTAAATAATTTATTTTCATCCGACAGATGTAAAAATGTATTTTTCTGTTAATGATGAGTAGATGATGTATATATGAGAAGATGATTGGGGGTGCGGTCAGGGAAAAACAAAAATAAGTAAATTCTTAATTATTGGCACCAACGTTCAAAAATTCCAGGACTTCATCAAGGCCAAGAACTTAAACAAGATAACAACCATAATGATTAAATGGAATTACAGAAAACAAAAAGACATAGGAAAATAACAGATAATATTGGCACATAAGTAGTATTAAAGAAAATATATGGTGTAAAATCATAAGAATATTGAAAGTGTATATAAAAAAAGTACAAGGAAAAAAGAAATATTAAAATTAAGAATTTATTTATTTTTTATTTATTTCTTTCATGTAATTTACAACTGTACAAATAATAAATAGAATAAGAAAATCCTTTCCAAGTTGATGGTAATTCAAGTAAAATTAAGAATGAACAGAAAATAATATAGATATAAGAATCAACTAAATAATTACAAAAAATAATAAATAATAATAATGAAATAGATAAGTATAAAATTTGAAATTATTAAAATATTTAAGTAATAAACAAATATAAAGAAAAATACATGTGATTAATTAGATCTGTAAGTAGAATAATAAAACTATCTCTAATAATAATAATTCTTGTGTATTTTTTGTTTATGCAATTCCATTTAATCATTATGGTAGTTACCTTTTTTTGTTTATAGCCCTGATGAAGGCCTAAAATTCAGACCGAAACGTTGGCACTCATAAATATGATTTTACTTATTTTTGTTCTTCATTAACCGTTTTTCATCTTCATATATAGAACTTCTATATTTTGCTCCTTTGCTTCTGACATCCTTTTATTTGAACTGTAGATTTCTATAATATAATAT
>NW_027107456.1:543350-564986 GCF_000696795.3 Halyomorpha halys | reverse complement strand
ATATATACGGTCAAACTTCATTATGACGTTCTCTTTGGGCCCAAAGACAAACGACAAACATTTCTGTAACTTGGAATTCAAAATAACCGGAAAATTGTAAAAAATAAACAAATACTTAAGTGAGCTAGCTATATTATGATCTATTTGCAAATGCAACTCATCTATTTAAGTTATGAGGCATTTGGTTTATTCTTTCTGGAAAAAAAGATAGAAATTGTTAAACTAAGTTTCACTAGAGAGTTCACAAACTGTATTGAATATAAATTTCTTTTTAAACGTTATTTCTGAAAAACATGGAGTTGTAGGACAGTATCATTCCCCATATGTCATATACTAGTCGTATCACAGTACAATTATAGTATAGTTATGCAGAATGTTTGAAACATACTAACCATAAATGATTTATCATTAAGAGTTTATGATAATTAACTACGATGCACATTTAATGATTTCAACCGTTGAAATATCTTGAATTTCGTTAAACAAATAAACAAACATCTAAGTCAGAACATTCTCACAGATAATTTGTCTTATAATATAATATAAGGAAGGAAAAAATATCAAATCATAATAACGTTTGTCATAATAAGGGATGTTTGAAGAAAAATTTCGTATTTCATCATTATCCCAAGGAAATATATAATGATGGAAACCTCGGTAAATTTATTAAAAATATTGGTATAAAATAAAAAATGTCACCTATATTGCAAAGGCGAGATTGGACAGGAAATTTCTTATCAGCGATGGAACTTTCCTGTAGAAAAGAAAATGTGAATTTATACCAGGGAGCGGGTTGAGCAAACAAGTTTTTTTCAGCGATTTCATTTGTAAAGCAAACATTACAAGAGCTGATGAAAAGATCCCACTATCGGGAGCGTAGTGAGAGGCTGGAGGATCAGCTTTATCCCGGCTTAGTATGAGTCGGCTTTATCGATACGTCCGTCCATGCATGGTAAGGATTTCAATCGAAGTATTTTGTTGCCGGATTTTAACAATATAATCCATTCCGGGGGTAGATATTATGTATATCATATTTAGTAACCAAAAAGTAAAATCTAAAAACATTCATACCAACCTTAGAAACAAGAAATCATTTATTTATTTCATTAATCTCTTAAATATATAAAAATCTTTTTAGTGATTATCTTGTAAGATTTTTTTTTATCCATAAGGTAGAATAATAAGATGTGTCCTGAAAAATTGAGTTTAACTAATGAAGAACGCATTTTACGGGAGCAAAGGTCGAATAAAAATTCAGTACAGTTTATGAAAAAGATACGAACGTTGCTTTTGAAGAGGTACTAAATTAAAATTCTGATATACGGATTTGAAATATATTTTTATTCTTGCTTATACTGTATTGAAAAAAAATGTATTTAGGAAAAACTCAGACTCAAAATTTTTCGGAATTGCAAAATGTTTTCTTTTTATAAATATCATATATAATAGATTAATAAAAGTAGAAATAGGTTTAGTAAATTCCTAGCCAATTCACCTCTGAAATTTCTTCCGAATTAATATTTACTTATGGAATAAAATAGTATTTGATTGTATAAGCGGATTTTCTGCTTGGAGTATTACTTTTCATGTTAAAATGTCTCAGAAAAAAATATACAGTTGTAGGCCCTCTGTAATGAAGTGCCTCGAACAATCCGCCGGAGGACGAAGTTCTGGTAGCTGAACAACTTTTGAAGCGTGATCTTGTAGGGGTGCACCATAGATCATTGTAGGTCTGATGATGGACTTGTATATTAGCAACTTCAGCCGAAGATAGAGTTGCGGGAACCTAAGTAGGTGGTATAGCTTGAGTCTCTCCCAAACATGACTGGAGAAGGTGAAGTGCCTATCCAGTGTGACATTCAGGTGAAGAATGGAGGCGAAGATCCGCTGGTCATCCTTCTCGACTTTGAAGGAGATATGCAGTGGTTTCTTTCCTTTCTGGAATGACATAACGATGGCGTCCGTTTTCCCAGGGTTCATCCTAATCCCAATATGTTTAAGTGTTTCAGTGATTGTAGCTGCAGCGATAACTATTATTGATTTTATTAATTACTAATTGACTGATTTATTATTTACGGGATGAACCGATTTTGAATAATGGGTATATCCAGGAATATGAATTAGCAAAAATAGTTTATGAAATTTATTAAAGTATTGAAAATAAGTTTGACAAAGGATATTAGAGAGTAGTTCAAGATTTTTAAACTATAATTTCTGACTTCCTCCGAATTCGGGAAAATCAATTAGGAATTCATTTTTCGAATGGAGTATGTCAGCTCACTTCAGAAGCTAAAAATCCATAATTTGTTTCCTAAATATGAATTAATGGATAGAAATTGATGGATAAAAAGTTGATGAATTTAATTAAGAGAGATTACCCTCAATTGAATTCCATCCCCTAATCCTAAAATAATAAAATCGTTTAAAATGTTAGATACTTAGAAGTTAAACCTTTTACGCCAGTGAGACAGGCGTATTTTTTATTTGACTATTTAGAGTAAAAAAAATCATGCCATTTTGACTCTCATACTGCTAGATGTTAATTGGTGTGTATTTTGAGTCCTGTTTGCTTTTAGGTAAGAGGTTGGACAAAATGTCAATATTTTCTGATATTCACTAAAAATTAATGATTGTTAAAAAAAAAAACCAAAAACCTAAAGATACCGGAATGAGTAAATTTTTTTTCTAAGGTTATGGCACAAGAAACATTAATAAATGTAACAAGAATTCTTTTTCAGAAAGAGACTCATAATTAGAATTTGGTTGAAGAAAAAAATATGCTTATGAATTGATTAAGAGCGTCCTCTTGATGTTTGTCTCGGGGCCTATTTGCCTTTAGTAACCCTAACGCCCATTCAGTTTTACTTTCCCCGATGCGGGAATGAAACCCAGGACCACAGGCATCCTAATAAAGCAGGCTCGTGTTGTGAAGTGTCGTACTTTATAATTTTGAGGCGGGCGTTCCACCCCTGGGACGAATTGCCAGCTCGACTCACATCCTGGGGGAGTCGTCATTGCAGCTGCTAAACCAACTTTAATGAACATGGCTTACCGTGGATGGCATACTCGGCTACCTTTACAACCTCATAAGAATACAAATTATGAATTAATTTTTAGGAACGCAGGACTTCATTATCTAAATATGCAATGTACGATAAGAGGCTTGAAATATTGGTGACTAGACTAAAAAATAATTATTAAAGTATATTTTAACGCAAAATTTTAATTTATTGTCATTAAAGATGTAGCCTTTACTTATTAATATACTTATTATTATTGTTAAGAATTTATATTTTATAACGAATTCTATAATTTTAGGTGTTCATAAAAAATGAGAATAATATTGTGATAGATATTTATAAGGTTAATATAAACTTTAAAAAAACAATAAAAAAACTTTTATATTTATTAGGTGATAAAAGTGTATTAATAGTGTGTGCAGAGAAATAATTTTGACTATGGTTTTTAATGGATAATTGACTTATTAGATATAAATTTTTTGACCTGGGCAAAATAGCCTGAATGAAGTTTTTAGAGTGTTAAATTATATGTTTTCATAGTGATATTGAGTAGATTGTCCCTGAAGATGGCCGAATTGGCCGAAACGTTGGACGTGTAAAAGAAATAAAGGTTTTGAGACTATAATTGGATAGTGTTTTGAATTAATTATTAACTGTTTTTGTTTATAAATAAATATATGAATTATAACAACTGAATAATGTTATTCGAAATTTACAAATATTGTTTTACAATCATCCTTATCCCCATCAGTAATTTATAATATCATCCCTTTGTAATATAAATCGGTTTCAAATCAATTATCAGAATAACAGTAGTACTATTTCGCTCTATTCTTGAAACGGGGTTGTGGGTAATTATATCATTTTATGTTAAAAAACTTTATAATTGATATAAAAGATGACAATGGAGAGTTATAATCTTATCTAATTGATGGTAGCCTGGGTTAATGTTAATGGAGATGACCTACTAAAATTGAAAAACCAAGTAAATTCACAACTTGGAATTAATTATTACTCATAATTTCTTTGATTTTAAAAACAAATATTACTCTAATTATTTCAGTGCATTTAGGTTTACATTTAGAGACCCAATTCTTAGGGATTGATATTAATTTTTTGTTTTGTTGAGTTTTATTTCAAGCAGTAAAAAGTTTATCGATTTAAAGGTTCAACTTTATTATTATTATTATTATTATTTTTTATGACTTGAGATCGAATGCGGCTGGGCAGAAAATTGTTTTCTATTATACCGTTGTCTTGAGTCAACTCCTGTGGGTTCTGGAGCCCTCCTGGGTCCACCCAGCCACCTAAATTGGCGGTCGAGTGTAATTCAGACCAAATCACCTCCTTGCACAACTGTTGGTCTAGTAACAGTACTTCCATACAAAGTACTAAACTTCTGACCCTTCCTGGATTGTAGCGGTACAGATTTTGATTTTAATTTTTTTTTATATTCCTAACAAAATTAATATTTTTGGACAATGCTGCACTTTTTACTTATAGTACTTTTTTTTTAAAGTTTATTGAATTCAAGGAAAAACCTAAATTATTGCTCATTTTTGAAATGTTTTAAATAAATAAAATGATACAATAAAATATTCATTTTTTTTATTTACGTTTATTATCTAATACTGATCAAACTTAGTTCGTGAACTAAAGCAAATATAAATATGAAGTTACTACATAAATTTCTCTTTTAGGTATAACGATGATTCAATAATTGCGGTTAATGTCTGTAATATATCTGTTGAATTTCTGATAGGATATAAGCTCAATCTTTCTTTGAAAACATCAATATTTTTGTTGAGCCAACAAGAATAAATTTTTTTTGGCTTATTTTAGCTTGAAAATCTATACAGCATCAGAGTGGGGATATAAAGATACATTTCCTGGAACTTCCGGAAAATAAATATTGACGGCCCCAGGTGGGATTCTAATAGAAACTCTTTGACTCTTATATTCTGGAATCTTTGCCCTAAAATGCTTAGCTGTGAAGTATTTCAGAATATTTTTGAATAAAATTCTGTTTGCAGCGAAATCGGTATTTCAGTTGTTTTTTTTTGTTGCATTGACGTTAGAAAACAAAAATTATATTTATAATTAAAATAATATTTAGAGATGCAATCGTTTACTGCGAAAATTAATAGAGAACAGAAAAAAAGGACAAATATAAACCTTCGTTGTGATTTGAATATTTATATCCTAAGTTGAATTCCTATTTTGAATATATTGTTCCCAAGTTTTTATTGCCTATAACTTGTCGAAGCTATATTTACACATATATTCCTGTCTAATCTTACCTTTGTATCCTAATTAAATTAAGTTAAATCTGTACCGCTACAATCCATAAAGGGTCAAGGTTCAGTACTTTGTAAAGAAGTACTGTTACTAGACCAACGGTTGTGCAAGGAGGTGATTTAGCCAGAATCACACTCGACCGCCAGACTTTTACCCAATTAAGGGTACCCAATTTAAGAGGTTAGCATCCTCAAGAGTTAACTCACGGTGTTACAAAAAACAATTTTCTGCCCGGATTCGAACTCGGTTCCTTGGAGTTAGTAGCCACGCGTCTTACCCCCAGGGCTACCCGCACTCCCTCTGTATCCTAATACTCATAGGAAATATAATTTTTTTTAAACTCCTGTCATTTCTGACATAAGCGGCGAGGTATCTACAGGTTACCACTCTATTCTGACCATGCGGGAGGTGGAATAATTTTTTCATTTTGCTGGAACAAATGTTGACCACTCCATCCCAGGCCGGATTCGAACCGGAGGTGCTGCAGTAACGAGGTTGCTAAGGTAGCCTTAACTCGCTCAGCTATAAACGGCCAGGAAAACATAACTGCAACCTGAATAATTTATGCAGTTCAAACAAAGTAATGTTTTATATGATGGTTCGGTATGTTTCTCTCAGACATATCCCTTTTTTAATTTATACATATTCAAGTTACTGAGCAGCAAACATTAACAGGAAAGCTTTATAAATCACTTCTGTTTTAGACTTTAATTAAATTCCCATACAATAATAACATAAGGGAAAAAACGAATACGATATAGCAGTTTAAAAGTTATTTGTTGAGGGGTACTAGGAACAGTTGTGTCTTTATTACCCCAAGAAAAAATTTTCAAGTTGACGCGAGAAGTTTTTGAGTTTCACTCCTTTCCTCCCGTTTCTTTTAACCCGGAAGTAATAAAGAAACTTTTTTTTTTACAACTTTACCCATTTAACTTATTCGAATTCTTTTCAGCAGTTTAGATGAACAGAAAATTAAGACAGGGGGTTTGTAGAGGTAAATGTTAGGGCGCTGTTTCCCAAATTGGTGGCATTTGGATTCTCTAACTTATATTTATTGCTTTCAGAATCAAGAAGTCATTCCCCCTTCTGCATCTTACAGGAGCAGTAACTTGAACGTAGTAAGTCTAGGAAAAATCTTGTCCTTTATTCGTTGTAAAATAACCCGTTATGAATCATATTATATTAAAAGTGTATGGCGCTTTTTGTTAGGTATGATACAGTTGTGCTAAAGAATTGTCGTAATATAGTTTTTTGCTGAAAGAACATATACATCTATGAATTAACATATTTATTTTTTAAGGGAATATTGACGGCGTAGAGTTTTCATCTCCAAAGTTAAGTTGACACTAAATTATAATAAAAGGCTTTGAAGCAATTCTTCCGGTTTTGATTACGTTTTATCTTATCACGAAATGAAATCTCACGCCTTTCTTCTTTTCAGTCAAACTATCAAATTTCTTGGCATCTGTCAGTTATTGTTTTATTTCATTGTAAAAGCTTATGCCAGTTAAGAATTTTCGTACCACCAGGCTAAAAAAAAAAAATTTATGTTGACAATTTTAATTTTATCGCATAAAATATAACTTATGGAAATGAATACCTTTCTTAAATTTTTATGAACATTATCTTTGTTAATTATTTTTTTTTTTTGGTTTACGCCCCTAGACCCAATGCATAGTAGGTTTGGTGGTAGATCCAGTCATGGGTAGGTTATGATTCATAAGGTATTAGTTTAAGACATTATTTTACTTGTTTCTTAATATATATATATATTACATTCACTATATAATATTGATTATTTATTAAATACTTTGCAGATTTTTTGAAATGGTATTAAGAAATTTTTAAATTCTTAGGGAAGTGGAAAAATTTATGAGAATATTAAGATACCCGGCAATGCATCACAATTGCTTGAATTAGGAATGTAGATAGATTAACTGAATACAATTCAAAACTTGATATAAAATAATATATTTAGTAATTTACACATTGGATTAATGATTTAATTAATATCTATTTGATGTAATACTTTTTATATTTATTTAGTTTGTGGTAAATGTGGAGCACGGTAGCACTGAGGTAAGGCGCTGTGCTACTAACTCCAAAGACCTGGGTTCGAATCCGGATGGACAGAAAATTGTTTTCTATTACATTGAACCCGTGAGTCAACCCTTTGGATTCTCGAGCCTTCCTTGGGTCCGCCCAGCCTCATAAATTGGGTAAAAACCTGGCGGTGGAGCGTGATTATGATCAAATCACCTCCTTGAACAACCGTTGGTCTAGTAACAGTTCTTCCTTACAAAGTACTGTATTTATTTAGTTTTTTAATAGCGGTAAATAGCATTATATAATAACAATGGTAAAAAATAGGAATAAATTCATTAGGACTCAACCAATCTATCCGAAACTTGGGAGTGGTTTAGGACTCTATAAACTGTACCAAATGGCACTAATCAGATCTAATTAAAAGAATTAGAACAGGAGATATAAAATGAAATGTAGTAAAAGGTTTATAGGTATAAGATAAGTAATAAAAAGTAAACTTATAAACGATAATGTGAACAATAGACACCTGGAGAAAAAAAAACATCTTCAAATAAATTAAGTTCTATAATTTCTATTTTTTAATTTTTTTGAAAATGTTATGTAATGGTATCAGACGACACTATAAACGAATATGATTTATTTATTTCTAAATCAATTTTTTCAGAAATACTCAATATATTTTTAAAGTTTTTAAAGAATGAGAAATCAGTTAATTGAACCAGTAATATAGTTTTTCTTATTATTAAGAAAGAGACAAATTGATTAGCATATAATAACCATAAAGAAAATGTATACTTTCTGAGCTAGGTGCCAAAAATGTTTCGTTCTGTTAATTTTTTTTTATAGGAGAAATCGGAATAACCCATAACCTTCCCTGGAAAAAAACTCGGATATCTGTTCATCCGATTGTTTATAAAATATAAACAAACAAATTTTGATTTTTATATATTACATAATAGAAATAAAAGTTGGAACATTGTATGAATTAAGATTACTCATAAGCTTTGCTATATTAAAACTAGAATTAGAATTATTTTTTCGGATATAATAGCGCAATGCTATCAGATTGTTGACATCCTGATGTTGACAACAAAAAACATACAACACACAGTAAGCTATAAAACTGACACTAAACACTTAAACACACATTACGCAGATATTATAAATAGACTTAAAGTAAAAACATAAAAATCTGATGAAATAACCAGGTTTGTATAAAAAATCAATAATCACTAAGTTAATATTAAATACAAAACAGGACTTATAAAAAAACAGGGAGGTAACCAAACAGCACCCTGGACATGAGATAAGGTCCAAAGAGGTAGTAAGAAATGTAGAATGATGGCTGTGCCAGAGAGAAGTAAAGATGCACAAATGTTTGACATGATTTCCCATATGAAATCAAGAGGTGATTATTATTGTATAAATTATATATATTATATATAAGGATGAAGATTGGTGTTATGTTAGTTTTATTATTGTTATAGGTTTTTATAGTGCATGAATATGGGACAGTGGTCCCGAAACGTTGTACAATATCATGGATAAATAATAAATAATTCATTCAAAAATGGAAGTGATTAACCTCAAAAATTTTTAAAAGTGTTGACATCCTGTTTTTAGGAGTATTCAAATATACTATATATTAATTTTGCTTTTTAATAAATATATTAAAACTAGAAAATTCTACTAACAAATTTTCATATAAATACAATGTTCTGAACTTTGGCCAAGCTATAGATTAGTGAAATCTCTAAGTTGTCTCTAAGTAGAAGTTAACGTCAGATTATGTTGTACATCGACACGGAGCAAGCTCATTACTAAGCAACGACACGCTCGTTACCAGGCCTGCCCTGTCGTATGCAACACGATCTGTAAAGCAAGATAGATACTGGATAACAGACATCTGTCACGATAAATATCTTTGATCACTGATGCACTCGAACATATAACATCTAACTCTGACATTTATATCCAGATATACTCGCTTATCAAAATGTTTCAAAGGACACATCGATTTTTATAGCTACATAAACTAAAAAAATATCTACTATTCACTTTATGGAACCATTAGCTCTATATAAGAAAGAGTAATCAAATATTTGTTGATAGGTAGAAGGGGATAGTGTGCCATCAATGAACTAAAAGCTCTACATTAAATAAATGTAACCCTTTTTACTTAATAAAATAATCTATAAATAATAAAAAAATGTATGTTTAATATGAGACCGAATTCCCACTTTTCGAATTTGGTTTATAAATAAAATAACTTAGATGTATTTGCATAAATAGTGATACTAAATATGCCTCTATCATTTGATTTCCACTTGGCGATTTTTTTTTGTCCCTATCAAATATTTTTACTGAATAAAAACAATCAATAATCTTATGGAAAATATATAAACCAAAAAATAATCCTACTTTTTCAGATAGTGCTATTATTTGTAAACATTTCATACTCAACAGAAGATTTCTTCAAGTTGATAAAATATTCAGTGTGAAATTTAGTTATGAACTAAACTTCAACGCAACGATTTAAAATAATTGGGATGCGCAAGATAATAAACTTTTAATACTCAAGGATTTTCTAATTAAGAAGTATACTGATTTTTTTCGGGCCTGTGAAAAATATAAAAAAGTCATCTTTCAGTTTAAAAATTTAATGATATTTTTAAATAATTTTAGTGTGTATGTTAAATATAATAAAAAGTTCTGGCCCATTATCTTCTTACAGACAAAAAATTGTCATGTATATCTTTATCTTTTCTTAAAACAAAAGAATTTTAAATTAAAATTATATAAAAAACAAAACAAAAAAAACAGTAAGCAAGTATTTTATTAAATACTATTTAATAAAGAATCTTTCTAGACGTTAAAATACAATCTATCTGAAATACTGCAGTATAAAATACATTACCATAAAGGTGAATGTAAGATTTTTTTTTTTTAATTTCTTAATTAGTGAATTGAGATATTTATTAAATAAATAACAATAAATTAATTATTTAGTATTAGTATTTCATAGCTTCTCATATATCTTTTTTTATTCTTTTTATTTGAATAAGGTAAACATAATTAATTTCTAATAAATAATGAATCAAATGTAAAAGAGAACCACTAACTTTAAGTCCCAAAAAATAAATTTTAAATTATAAAAACAAATACTACAGTATTGACGTTTCTGTCTCTAGATTGTTATTTATTCAAAGATTATATTATGTATGAACGCCAAACCACGCCAAATTCTAACATAACTTATTAATACTACAGAAAGTATTTGTTAAATATTAAAAAAAGAAAAATTCAAAAAGCTTATAATTTTTAACAAGTTTTTTCAAAACTGTGCAAACATGTTCTGAAAATGATTAATAAGATATTTATGAAAAATAATTAGTTTAAAGAAGAAACTTTTTTTAAAAATTTTTACCTTGTTCAACTTTTATTTTAGGGTTTAATTTCCTAATTTTTTTTATTTTCTTCAAACATTGAATATGAAAATGTAAAAATGGATGAAAATGGTTAATAAGATATGATTTGCTATAATATAATTATACATTGGATCTGATGATGGACTATGTCCGAAACGTCTGCAATAAACAAATGAAGTAGAAAGTAACCTGGCTATTTCTTGAAAATAAATATATAAAAAATTAAACCCTCAGAAACAAGTTGAACATTAAAAAAAAAAGAAAAAATAGTTTCTTGTTTAAATTTATTATTTATCTCTGCTTTTGATAAATATCTTATTAATAATTTTCAGCATATTTTTGGACAGTTTTGAAAAATATTGTCAAAAAATAAAAGCTTTTTGGATAATTAAATTAAATATTTAATATATTATAGTATTTCAAGAAATACTTCCAGGAGTACTAATAGGTTATGTTATTATTTGGTGTTCATTCATAATATAATATGAAAATAAAAAATTAAAGATAGAAACGTCAACATTGTATTATTTTTTTTTTTATAATTTGAAATTTATTAACTGAAAGTTTATAATTTCTTAAAAAAGAAATACAATATTTTTTTTGTTTAATACAGTAATAAGTATAATAAAATCAGAATTTTATTTATATAGGTTTTTTTTTCACAATCTATAGTGGTCTTTTTTAATTTATAACAAATTAAATATCAAATAAGATATGATTATTAAAAATATTTTAATGTTCAATCATTTTAAAATGAACAACTGCAACAAAACATTAATAATGAACAACAATATAAGAAAGTGAGATTTACAATATTTAGCTTAAATTAATACAATAAATCATTGTAAAATATTTGCTATATTACATCTGTTGGGTGATAAATTTAAGTAAAATTTGTAAATATATATAATATGTGGATGTCTATTGTCTTTATCTCAATTTATCGAACACTTTTCGTTTTTTTTTTTCACATTGTATTATTTAGTACAGCACCTTAATTATTTACAATTCAAAAAAGTACAATAGAAAGTTGAAATATTTCTTTAACTCAATGTAATTGATAGATTTTTAAAATCGGGGTCATGAGGACTGATACAAATAATATTGTTTTCCAGTAAAGTTCTGATAGAATATTTGTCAACAGCTGGGAAGGAATTGTCTGCCAGCAAAGGACTAAAAGCCCTACACTAAATAAACCAAACCCTTTTAAATTAATATAGGAACCGGGGAACCACAATGGGCTATCGCTAAGAAAAACTTTAATCCGGGATTCCTCTTTGTTCTTGTGGACGCCCCTTGGCGTGGAGTTAGCGAGTTTTTGTTGATAATTTTCTATCCCCTGGTTTAATATAACTGGGACAGTCGGCCTGGAGGTGATTTATTGGGCGATGAAATTTCAACAGGAGCTCTATTAAAATGTTAATACGCCTCTCCACAATGGCTGATTTTTTTTTTCCCAGCCAGAGCAAGAAACAACGAAGTTAATATCATCCTTCGCATTAACCACGCTTCGCGTATTCACCTCTCACGTCACAGACAATGCGTTTTTATTCCTAATTTACGCGGACACCTGAAATGAAAATTTTTTAAACCGCTGGAAGTCATGAATATTTAGTACGGACCCAGTTAAAGCAGATTCAACAACAAATTAATTCGAGTTCGTGTTCGTTCGTAAGCGCATTAAAAAAAAAAGAAGTTATTTTACAAAACTACAGGAATTTCACGAAGGGATTGTATCTGGTAAAATATAATGTACTTATTTATGCTGGATAAATGCAAAGAATATTTAACCCATTACCTCCGTTGATTTCAAAGCTGCCTACGATAGTGTAACTCGGCCGGAGCTCTATCAGGCCCTATTCGAAATGGATATCCCAATTAAACTGATAAGTATAATTAATAATTATTTTGCGTTTACCAATATTCTTGATATTATATCAGGCAAATTCTCTTTAGCCTTTTGTTGCTTAGTGGTGCCTACAGGCATCATATTTAATTTTCACTTCCCAGTACGCTCTGTTCAGATTTAGCCGAACTATTATAACTAAATATAAGTTTCCTCTAGTCAACAATATGCTACAAAGGACCGGTAGAAGTTTGAACGCTGAACTTCGACCTGGTGTACCTTCAGTTGACGTTCTGTTTACAAAACTAATAGTATTGATTTGAACCTCGAGATGGATATATTCTTTTGTTTCCCTAACATTCAAAAAGTGGCTAATGTCAGATTAAAAATCTTATTACTGAGCTAATGCAGTTCGGATAAATGAAATAAGTTTTTCAAAATCCCATCAGATCACCTTTACTCTCCGTCGTAAACCTCTACCCTCCTGTCCTACAGTATCCTTTCTAAATACTCCACTAACACCTGTTGAACAGATTCGATACTTAGGACTCCATCTTGACATGAAACTTACTTGGAATTCACACTCAACACTGAAACGACAAGAAACTGCTGGTAGATTCCGATTGCTACAACATGTACTTGACAAACGCTCTAAACTTTCCATTCATTATAAAAAAATAGTATACACTACGATAATCAGAACAATTTGGACATATGGAATTGAGCTCTGGGGGTTTACCAAACCATCAAATTCATCCCGCATCCAATCCTTATAATCCAAAATCCTACGTAAAATCCATGATGCTCCTTATTACGTTACAAATACACTCATTCACAAAGACCTTAACATCCCATTCGTTGCAGATTTGGCCCAAAACAGATATGCGTCTTTTCATTTCAAACTCCTTAACCATCCTAACCCATTAGTTCTTAATCTCTAATCCTTAACAATCCCTGATAATCCTCCGAGGCATCTGAAAAGAAGATTTCCATGGGACCTTCTAATTTAAATTAATGTTTGAAGTACCACCAATGGGTGGTTCCTTTCCAAGATTTTCAAGTGTATATAAAACATACAACATATTTACTTATTGTATTCTTTATTTGTTCAGTTGTAAATCACATAAAATAAATTTAAAAAAAAAAAGGTTTTTCAAAATATTATTTCTAAGTGCCACTTTGTACAGGTTTTATTTTGTTTCCTTTGTTCTCTTGGCCTGGCAACTTTTCACAATGGACGCTGAGGGCAACTTTTTTTTTAATCGAGAATGGAGAAATGAAAAAAACTTTACACCGACTGCAGACATCATAAAAGACGGAAAACCCATTCGCCACCATTCATTGAAACTAAAAAGATGAGATGTTAAATGGACAATCGAAAAATTAAGACGTGTCTACTGCGGAAATTGTAATACGATTAGTATTACGATTTAATTTTTTTTTTTTTGTATAACAAAAAGAAAATCATGTTTCAAGGACTATCATTCATAATTTCAAGTAAAATTATATCCATATTTTTGAGTTTAAATTAAAAAAAATATGTTTCCATTAATTTTTATGTTTGAATATTAGTAAGTAATTGTGTTCTTGTATAAATCAAGCAATTCTAAGGTTAGAACTAATATTTTCTATGTAAATTATACCAGGGCATTCAAAAAGTCCTGTCGTTTTTCGTTTGTTCGTTGTTTATTTTGATTCTAGAGTGTTTGCTAATTAATTCCGTTCAATACAACTTTTATCCATGTAAACACAAATGTTTATACTTTATGAATAGGAGGCTAAGGAGGATTAATTTAATGCAGTCACCATCCAACTGTCTAGTTAAAATGATTCCAGTTGAAACTCAAATTCGGTCGATTTTGCTCTTTGAGTTTAAACTTGGCTCAAAAGCTGCCGAAACTGCTAGAAAAATATGCTCCGTGTTTGGGGAAGATGTGCTGTCTGAGCGGAAGGCACAATTTTGGTTTTCAAAATTTCGTGGAGGCGACGAGACACTAGAAGACGAGGCACGCTCAGGTCGACCAACTGTAGTTGATAAGGAGGACGTTCGAAGAGTAGTAGATTTGGATCCGCGTCAAAGTTGTTCAGAGATAGCCTCTCAACTTAATATCTCAGCCACCACTGCCTGGAATTACCTTAAAGAACTGGGAAAAGTGAAAAAAACTGGATAAATGGATTCCTCATAAGCTTTCAGATGCCAATATGCTTGTTCGCTTGACAACTGCATCTTCGTTAACTTCCCGCTTGAAAGTCGAACCCTTTTTGAATCGAATCATCACCTGTGATGAGAAATGGGGTTGTACAACAACTTCAGACGATCATATCAGTGGTTGTCGGCAGATGAGAAACCTAAACAATTTCCAAAACCAGATCTCCATCCAAAGAAAGTTTTGCTCATTGTTTTCTGGACAGCCAAAGGTATAGTGCATTTTGAGATTCTGAATCAAGGGCAAACCATCACTGCAGAAGTATACTGCAATATACTGGACCATTGCCAATCCAAGCTTAAGACTTTTGATCCCTGCTTAGTCAACAGAAGAAGACCTTTGCTTCTTCAAGACAACGCTCGACCACACACCGCCAAATTGACCAGGGAAAAATTGACAGAAATAGGCTGGGAAGTTTTGCCTCACCCATCATATTCCCCTGACCTGTCACCCACTGATTATCACCTATTCAGAGATCTCGACAACAATCTGAGACAAAAATGTTTTCAAGACCGTGACAACCTAATTCACGAACTGACCACTTATTTTTGGAGTAAAAATCAACAGTTTTTTAAGGAAGGAATTTGGGCTTTACCATCTCGTTGGGAGAAGGTTACCGACTGTAACGGTGGATATTTTGATGAATAAAGGTGATTATTTGAAAATATATATTTATTTATAATTTCCCCCAAAAAAACGACAGGACTTTTTGAATGACCTGGTATTTATTATTCAAGTAACTGTGATGTACTTTCAAGCTAATGGGCCAGATGGTAGTTCATAAGGAGATTATAAAAATGATTATCTCTTTGTTTATAATTATAACTTTGAAAAGATAATTTTAATTACTTATAATAATACACTGCTGGATTCATTAGAACGTAATTAAATTCTATTGTTATAACAATCAGCTGACTATTTTCTACAGAATTACATGTATATATTTAAGATTAATGACGTTAATTTTTACTATAAAACTAAATCCAACTTTATAAAAATTATTCAGTTTATATTACAGATTTTTATTCATAATACAGATTTCTTTCATAAAACTTAAATCTACAATTAAGTGCATCCATATAAGCACCCAGATGACCAAAGATGCCAGGAGGCATTATTTAGTTTTCCTAAAATTTCCCCAGAAATTGCATTACCAGAATTTTTTACTCAATTTTGAGACTTAATTTTATCATCCAAAATTTATTCAACAAGATTGGAAAATCATGTATCAAAGGGTTTAGGTGTTTTTTTCATGTAAACAAAGCACGAACAACATATATTGAGTAGGGATTGCTTCTAATAACTATCCAATAACAGATCAATTTCTAATACAATCGTAATCTAATCCAGTCTCTCCACTCCGTAATATGGCTTACTTTGAGGATCCTGTCTGTTTATCTGATTTCATAAAACGTTTGATCATGAAATACTATTAGATGAGCGTATACTCGTGATTTGAATAAATTCTACATCCAAATGTCCTGTAACGAATAATTTCTGTTTTGCACTCAAAGGTATAAAAAAATAAAAGAAAACTCATGATGTAAATCGATAGTAGATTTTAAAACATATTTCATACAGAGTTTTTTTTTTCATGCTTCATAGGCATGAATCCAATGCCTTTTAAATAAAAGCTTAACCTTATAAACTTGCAACCATATTTAAATGAACAAGGAAAGATAATCTTGAATAAAGTTAGTCATTGTCTTAATTACGTCTCCCTTAAATATCCAATAAAAATTTAAGTCATTTCCTCTTTCTCCTCCAAATAACAAAAATTAAGATAAACGATATCTTTCACTACTGAAAACCCTATAAATAAAGTAAAATTAAAAAAAGTCACGAATTTTTTAAAAGGGAACGATAAAGTTTATGTGGTATTTCTGCTGGGTAGATACAGTAGGGGATTGATTTTGCCAATTTTATGAGGTTCAGATTTCTTTTATAAAGGACACGTTGTTAACAGTTCAGTTGTCAGAAGTTTTTTTTTTTATCCGTGCAATTTAACAGAAAAGAAAAGTAAAATAATATACTAAAAAATTGTAAACAAAATTAACTTTAAAAAATAAAATACGAACTGATCTAAAACAAATACATTTTTTTAATGAGCTAAAGTATTTATTTTAATATTGATGGATTTTTTTTTATAAATTAATTTGTATTTAAAGAAGTTTTTGGATTCCAAATACTGATAAAAAATACATAAGAATTCCAAAGAGAACAAGGCCCACTTTTAATCATCAATGAAAGTATTGTATTTAGTATATAGAATCTTTTTTTTGTCATTTAGTCATAAACGACCTAATTATTAATTATTTTTAAAAAATGAGTAATTATGATATTAGTTGTTAAATTTTAGTATAATAATTACAATATATAATTCCCACCCTCTCTCTCTCTCTCTCTCACACACACACATATGAAATCTCTTACTCCTGGGATCTGATAAATTAGTAGAAAAAGGACTATATACATACATTTATTTATTAATTATTACCTACACATGCCATACATATGAACTCAGAGATATATACATATGTTTACATAACTTTTTAGCTGCATATACTGCAGGAGTTTTGCATTTATACGATGATTTGAAGTTAAAGTAAGAAAGTATTTATTTATAATTTGATTATAAAGTTTTGAAAAATTAAACCGTGCGTAGTACTGAGGAAAAGTAACGTTATAAACAGAGATGTCTATTGCTTTTAAGATAAATAGACCTTTGCAACCTGGTAACTCCAAATTGGAAGTTCTACACTTTGCCTAACTTTATAAAGTCCTTTCTCGCAACGAATCAGCGGATGAATCCCGACAAGTTATCAAGCACCCCTAAGTACCTATATCAAGTGTCAAGGTAGGCAGTTAATTACGTTACTTGCCAAGGTAAGTTCATCATGTTTCAGACTTTGCAAGGCGCTGTAACCACAGAACAAATCGTTAGAACCTCAGTTGAGACCTCAATTTGCTTTATAGGGCTTGTTGTTGACTTGTTTAGTGTCGGCGGATGCAATTAGTTAAAACGAAGTTAGTTATAATTCATATACTTCTTTATAATTACATTTACCTGCTTAAAAAAAATTATAGTAACACTATAAATACCCTATAGGAATATGGATATGATATATTCTAAATCTAAATAATATTTATATATAAGTTCTGGGTCTCGAAATCATTATGGGTAAAATAAAATATAACATTAGCATCTTACCAAGAGCAATTTCCGTGATATAGATATAGGAAAAAAATGCATTTGAACAGGTAGTTAGGTTTAAATATTTAGGTTCTATGGTAACTAGAAAAATAAGAACGAAATTGATAAGGAAATAAGAGTGAAGTTAAAGGCGGATATTACTTGTTATTCTTCAATTTCGAAATAGCTTAGCTCGGAATTTCTGTCCAAAAAGTTAAAATTTACAAAGTTATTAGCCTAGGTTATAGCATTGCAGAGAAAAAGACTAGCGTGTAAGGCTGTAGAACTCATTAACAAACAGATCTCTGAAATGTTAAATAACACAGAACCGACGGGTAAACGTCCTTGGGGTAGTCCGAAACGCAGATGGGAGGATAACGTTAGGACTGATATAGTAGATTTGGGTTTGCACTGGACTGATGTATGTAGAGAGCGGTTTTTCTCTCTCTTTTTTTTTTTTACATTTTGCTCTCCCAAAATCCTTCGTAAAATCCTCAATGCTCCTTTGTTACTAATAAAAGCATCCATAAAGACCTAAATGTTCCTTATGTAACCGATCTAGCACGAACCCGATATTATTTCTTCCATAATAAACTCCCTAACCACCCAAACCCACTAGTTTCTGACCTTGCTTCCTCTTCCATTCCTGGCAATCCTCCGAGGCGCCTGAAAAGAAGATGGCCTCGTGACCTTATATTGTAAACTGTTTTTAGAGTTCTACTACTGGGTAGTTTCTCTACATCCTGTATCATATCAGTGTGTCATTATGATCAAATTTGCTTGTTGTATTTTTTATACAGTTGTAAATATCAATAAATGAATAAATAAAAAAAAATGTTGCTCTCAACAACGTTTAAGTTACATATGCATGTATATATTTATTAGGCTCAATTATTTCTAAAATCCGTTTTATTAAATGGTTCAGAATAAAGAATCGATGTAAATTCGAGGTAGATTAAGAAATTTACAGTTATAATAATAAATGTAAAAATTAAATTATCTGATAGTAGAAACGTATTTTCTACCTTGGGGACGAGAAAAATCACTAAAGAAAGAGACAATGGCCCGCGAGGTAAATGATGAGGTGGAATAAAAAAGAATTTATGTATTCAGGTAATTTTTATTAGGAAGAGGAAGCTCCAATTTATTTCGTCTGATTTATAACGATATTAATTCATAGCGGTCACCGGCTTCAGATTTTATTGTCTTCGAATGCATAATTAATTAAGCCAATAATTCTAGGGTTAGGAAATAATGTTTGAACCTTTACCCTTCGTTGGCAGAGGTCTTATAATATTTTTTATTCATTCAAACGAACAGAGATTCACTCTCATGTCTTACTATATTATTTTTGTAGGTTAGTCATGCTTCATACATATTGTTCCGGAAAAATAAATTATACAGCTCAAATACCATTAAAATAATATTTATATTTGTATTATTTTTTTATCTTGTGTGGCACCAATCCAAAAAATCCATGTGGCTTTTTATTCAACAACATCATCAACTTCTTATTCAATTTGTTTAAAAAAAAAATCTAATTTATTGCGTTACCGTGTGAACTCGGGCCGATAAAAACTTTTTCATAACTGTTGAGTTTTTCTATTATCTGTTTCCAAACAAATTTATTGGTACCAAAACAACCTTGGCTTTAAGAAAATGAATAGCTAATTCCATATCAATCTAAAAAGAAATCTCGACTTCATTTATACTAAATTAAATCTAATTAAATTTAAATTTTTTTTCTAGAAGTGAGTTACCTTTAGCCCAGCAAGAACCGGAGAAAATATTCAATTAAAGTAAGGTTTTGTGAAAAATATATGAAACTTTTCGTAAATGGGTTGTCCGTAAGGCCCTATCTAAGTTACTATGGTGCAATAAGGACTTAATTATTCTATAATTCCCAGACTTGGCCATTTGAATGGGGAGAACGAAGAAAAAAATAATAGGTTTAGTATAAGAAATGCCCTTGCCAAATGGGCGCTTGATCACAGAACATTTGAATTTCAGCTTTATGAAAAATACATTATTTCTTATAATGCAGTTATACAGTAAAATGGTTATAAGCCGTTTAAAATAATCATAGTACAGGTTATAAGAGATAAATGTTCTTAAGAAAAACATAAATCTTATAGATTTTATGAATTTAATTCATTAAGGGTTTTATATTTCGATATTAAAAAAAGAATGTTTTTTTACAACTATACATTATAACGGGAGTACTATTAAAAATACTAAGTTTTTTTTTTTCGGTCCAGAGACTAATAAACGTTTACACGATATATTATGTTACAATATAGTAGGATCTACGTGGCCTCGTGAAATTGATATATTTATATTCTGAATTATTTATATATTATTATAAATATCTGATTTATTAAAACTTTTTTATAACTCTACCATTGCCAATTCCAAATGACGGAATGAACATTTCTAAATAACAAAAACTGGTTCACATTTCGGTTGCGATTACCGAATACAGGCGTGCAATAGCATTGAGCAGCTACATTCCTTCACATTCAGCTTGGTTTTATCCCACTTCGACGAGATTGGATTTTGCGTTATTTTCCCATTAAAGCCTTGGCCATTTCCATGGAGTATCCACCTGCGCTCATAACCCTTTTGGTAATGCGGTCTACCTCAACCCCTCCAGGCCATTATCTATTTTATTTTGCAGTATAATGTTTGCCTCCTTCCTTTTTTTCAGACATTATTAGATACCTTTCTCTACTTTTTTTTTAAACATAATAAATATCATGGATTATCTTTCAGAAAATCATCCTCATTATAAACCACGTTTCTGTTTTCATAGCTTTACTTTTGTTCTGAGGTCGAAAAATTATATTTTAGAACATTTATTGTCAATTAAGTCAACTGTGTGTATCTACATAACAACTGATTATTAATTGGTTATTTTTTATATTTTTAAACTGTTATTTCGTTAATAAATTTATCTTGGAATCTAAACTAGATTCATAAAATAATTTGAAATAAAATTAATTGTAAAATTAAACCATGAAACAAGAAATGATTAATGAGGTACAGATAATTGACCGTAGATTAATGATTAGAGAAGTTTGTCGGGGGGTGCGGTCAGCAAAGAACAACATAAATAAACAAAACAAAACAAAAATTTATTTATTTTATGCCGACGTTTCGACCTGAGTTTCAGGTCTTCATCAGGGCTATAGAATTATAGAATCAATTCTATAGAATAGATAAATATGGCATAAAATAAATAAATATGGTTTTGTTTATTTATGTTGTTCTTTGCTGACCGCACCCCCGACAAACTTCTCTAATCGTTAAGAATTGATTATGTTTAATAAAAAAATATATTTAATAGTGAAATCTTCCACCTATTTCCCCGACCCTTGGAAAATGTCTATAATAAAAATATTTCCCAAACCAGTTGAATATCCATCTTCCAACCGTCCTATTTCACTCCTGCCCCATCACTCGGATTATGGGCAAAATCCTAGAAAACCTTTTATTAAATCGCCTCTATCCAATCCTTGACATATGTGTCAAGACATGTTATTCCTGACCACCAATTTGGGTTTAGAACATCCCATTCTACCATACAACAGTGTAATTT
>NW_027107456.1:537907-543155 GCF_000696795.3 Halyomorpha halys | reverse complement strand
AGAGAGAGAGAGAGAGAGAGAGAGAGAGAGAGAGAGAGAGAGAGAGTGAGAGAGAGAGAGAGAGATTACATTCTTCTTGCGCATTAAATATAATCCTGAAAATCAGATTCCTGTTTTTATCTTATTAATTTTAGTTTTATCTATTATACAATGATTATAAACTATCTTTTAAATTCTGCATTAACACATTATTACTAAATTTTCAAACAAAAATACAAAAATCATCCACTCCTTTTAAGCTTACTCTTATTGTAACAAAGTATGATATATATTTCACCGAGAGAACTTAAAGGAACTTTATTCCCAGAGACTAATTCTCAAGTTTTCGTACCTTGGGTAATGGATCGCCATAAGGTTATTTTCATGGTTGGGGTAGCGTAAGAACCATAACCATAAATTATCGTTACTCCTGGGGAAAGTTTACAGTTTTTACTGGTAACTAGTCGATAAATTAATTTTGTTAACAGTATATTTTCAGTAACGCCCACTAGTACTATAAAGTAAATGCAATTAGTAAAATACTCGGAATATAAATTTAATTTAGTTTAATTCTAAATTATTTTTTATCATTAACCACTCCAATCCACAATTACAATATGATTTATATTTAAAAATAGTGAAATTTAGTCCATAAAATTCTTAATTATTTATGTAAAAAAAAATATAAATAAACCTACATACTGGAGATTATGATTAGTGAATATCTTTACCAGTGAATCACGAGTATCGACGAAAAGAAGAATGTTCAATATTTAATAAAGAAGTGTTTCTCTTGGCCCTAAGTAAATTTATATAGGCCCAGGTAAAATATAAATGAAAGAGTTCTGAGTTCTCCATCTAATATTTGCTACATAAGAATATCCTATATACAATTATATTTCTTGGATTGAGTGGGCGATATATATATATATAGATAAAATCTAGATTTTGGAAATGTATAGGTATCACACAAGCCTAGTTTCTAGTCAACAGAAGTAGTCGTTCCCAAACACTACGCTTGACCGACAGTGACTAAGTCCCATGTCAAATAAATATCTGAAATAAGATTCTTTATACGTCTAAATGTTCTTGTCATCTACTTACTTTTAATGGTTCAAGTTCTTCATTTACAGCCCCAGAATGTGAGCGCCAAGATTCATTTCTTGGTGGCACAGTGAAAAAAATATTGACACCCAGATGGGAATCGAACCAACAGCGTTCTGCATCAAACATTTTAGACCCTCGCATATGTGTGACCCCCGCCCCATGTGTGATTTTTCATTGTTTTCTTCTGATGTATGAATTGGTAAAACATTCAATATTTAGTTGTTCGTAAGTACTTTAAAGATTAAAATAGGAATCTTCCAATTCAATCATATTAAGCATTCGGCTATTTTTTAATAAGAACCAGACAGAATTTTCGTTAAAAAAAATCTTTGTTAAAAAATTTAAAGAAAACTTTCAATTCATGACTTTACGTAAAATACTTTGGATTATTTTTCCGCTTGAAAGACTCCCTCAAATGTTTTTAACGAAGAAAAATTAAACTTGACTTAATAAGAAAGACCAATTTCCCAAGTTTATTTTGCTACAATTCACAATTATTCTTTATAATTGTGGCTTTTTATTCAACAACATCCCAACTTCTTATTCAATTTGTTTAAAAAAAAAATCTAATTTATTGCGTTTCCGTGTGAACTCAGACCATAGTCCATAAAAACTTTTTCGTAACTGTTGTGTTTTGCTATTATCTGTGTCCAAACAAATTTATTGATACCAAAACAACCTTACCTTTAAGAAAATGAATAGCTAATTCTATATCAATCTAAAAAGAAATCTCGACTTCATTTATACTAAATTAAATCTAATTAAATGTAGAATTTTTTTCTAGAAGTGAGTTACCTTTAGCCCTGCAAGAACCGTAGAAAATACTCAATTAAAGTAAGGTTTTGTGAAAAATATATGAAACTTTTCGTAAATTCCGTAAGGCTCTATCTAAGTTACCATGGTGCAATAAGGACTTAATTATTCTATAATTCCCAGATTTGCCCATTTGAATGGGGAGAACGAAGAAAAAATAATAGGTTTAGTATAAGAAATGCCCTTGCCAAATGGGCGCTTGATCACAGAAGAACATTTGAATTTCAGCTTTATGAAAAATACATTATTTCTTATAATGCAGTTATACAGTAAAATGGTTATAAGCCGTTTGAAATAATGATAGTACAGCTTATAAAAGATTAATGTTCATTAGGAAAATATAAATCTTATAGATTTTATGAATTTAATTCATTAAGGGTTTTATATTTCGATATTTAAAAAAAAAATGTTACTAATTCTGTCAAAGAAACATGAATATATTTATCAAGTCTGTTGATCCAAAAATCACTTAAATAGAATGCCATAAATATCTTTCAAAGCCAACAATGATTAGCTGGGACTGAGGAAATCATTAATATTTTCTAACTCTAAAGTCGTCCCACGCAGAAAAGTTTTAGTAATAAGATTATCAAAGTGATCAAAAAGTCACTCTGTCCCTCTTCAGTAATCTTTAGCGTTCGTCGTATTTTTAGGCTATAGAATGGAAGTAATGGATAAGTTTATTCTAGAAAAAGGAACGAAATTTAATTATTTGATATATAAGTTAACGGATTAAGTTATTTAGCGTTTGTTTCTGCAAGTTAACGAACCGGTATTATAAATTTAAACAATATCCCCTTGCCCAACTGAACCTATGTCACTTTAGACATATGGTCGCATATGTCCACATTCTCTTACAATTTTATAGAAAAAAGGAACCCAATAAAAACGACTAGGTTCTAAGAAGGCCTCAGAGACCCTTCTAATAGCCCTTTCAAGCCCTTAGTATCCTGTATCAATGCCAAGGGCTGACACTTAGGCAGGTACATGCTGTCATCTCACAATGGACTTGCATCAGTCTAACTATTTTATGTTTAACACATGAAAGTTAGTTCTCACAAGATCATGACTTACCCCAATTTCTTGGAAGCCTCAGACCCTGCTTCTAGTCACGCCTTTTTCCCCTCCCAGATATTTACTTCTAATTTCATAGGGTCTCTAGGCTCCGCCTAATTTCCTAAATTATCTGATTGGTCCAAACCCCTTCTTCTATTTCACTATTCTTCCTACCCCCTCTTCTCAAGTGTACATCTATATTTTCTTAGACTAGATAGCTAAGTAAGAAGAAGAGAGACACTCTGTAACAGTAAGAGTAACATGTAGTTCTTGTAAATATGTTAGAATAAACTCATTTTAGTCTTTACTAATTTTTATGTTATTTAATTAGCAGAATTGCTTAAGATTTTCGTTTCCAAAACCAATGGTCGCAATCGATGTTGTACGTACTGGCACTGCATATTCTAAAATCATAACTAAGATCATTGTTCGCATTATTTAATTCTAGACATTCTTTGAATATTTTCTTCATTGCTTATTACAATATGTATTTATATTAAATTATAAAAATTTCACTAACGAATTTCAGCTCTTTGAAAATTTTTTGTTTTTGTTTATTTTACCGGCTTAACCAAATATTATTTTATTTTATTTATTAAAGACTACGGATCTTATTGCCAGCGAAACGTTTTAATATTCTTCGATGGAACAGGGAGTTACGAATGAATAGTTTTCTCTACTAGAGAGCATTTAATATAATACGCATAGCTAACTTTTATTTGGAGGGAGTTTAAGCTTAAAATGGACGATTAACTTTCTAATTTTTTTTTAATATAGCTTTGTTATGTGTATCCAAAAAAGTTAGAGTATGGACGGTGAAATTTCATTTTTATACAGAATGATTTTGCGCTGTTATCCTAATAATAATAACCGTTGAATAAAATAAATATTGGATATGGAATGATGCCGAAGTAATGTATCTTGAATTTGTTAAAGATAAAAAAATATATACGGTTATTAATGATTAGGTACTTTTATAAAAAGAAGTTGAACACTCCGATACCATGTATATCTAAAAAAGAATCAACTGGTAATAAAATATAATAAAATAAAAGGTTCAATGTTGTTTATTTGCAGGCGTTTTATAACTGATTGTATGCCATCTTTCGAAAACTATGAATAAAAATTTTGATGGGCTTTTATCAATAATTCTCTTCATTGTATGTGACCTTTTAGGTTAAGGAAATTGATATTTGTTAAATATTAATCACGAAAAAACATAATTTAATAATTAGATTAAAAATGAACGGAGTGGCTCAGTGGGTGAAGGGCTTATGCTGTGTACGCCAAGGACCTGGGTTTGAATTCGACTCTCACAGGTTATTATTTTTTTTTGTAATTGTAGCCGTGAGTGAACCCTGTGGGTTCGGGAGTCCTGTAAAGTCCAACCAGCCTCTACCTTGATTTGGAAAAAATCTGGTGGTTGGACGTGATTATGAACAAATTAACTCCTTGCACAACTGTTGTTTAAGAAACAGTACTTCCTCCGATGTACTGAACCTCAGGCCTTAGAGGTGCAGACTTTAATTTTTTTTTTAAATTTATACCATTAATAAATATAAATAATTCATAAAGCTACATAATAATGATTTATTTTAGGTTTTATCCTAAAGAAAAGAGTTTAATAGGGCTCTGGAGAGAAAGGTCAGTACAACAATAAAATAATAATAATTATTTTTGATATATTCAGTTCGCAGGGTTACTATTTAACTAATTTTAAATCTAAATTATTGAGGAATACATATCCGTAAAAACTCTTCAATAAGTTGCTGTAATCTATATAGCAAATACGCTACCTATGATATTTTATAAACCACATAAAATTGATAAAACTGCCAATAAAAAAAAATAATAAATGAGTATTGAGGAATTTAATAAAAAAAGGAATAGAAGGGAGAGAATGAGAAAGACCATTTATTTCCAACGGAGGAGAAGACAATAAGCCACATTTTCTTTTAAACTGAAAACCAATTGGAATCCAATAGAATTCTTTTATTAGCTTAGGCATTTTTAGGATTCGAAAAAGGCAAATAGGATTGGTTACCTGGAATCTGTGCTTACGAGTTTCTTGAAAATTTTGATTGTATTATGTGTTCTTTATTAATTTGTTTTGTAATTATCGACTTTTTTATTTTAAGAAATTTAGAAAAAAATCTTTAACAAATTATGTTTACAAGTATTATTGAGCAGCAATACAAAATCTTACTTACAATGGAAGAAGTTACTTTTAATAAGTGTTCGAAGTGCCTTCGTTCTTCTCCGGTCCATGAGATTGAAGAATTAGTGGATTTAA
>NW_027107456.1:526070-537732 GCF_000696795.3 Halyomorpha halys | reverse complement strand
TCTGTTCGGCCATCACGGTCATCACTTTAACTATTCTTAAAATAATTCCATGAAATCATATCCCCAAAAAGAAATTACAATTGATAATGTGTAATTCATAATAGATATTTTACATACATCAGTACATTTTTAAATTGAGTTCAAAAACGTACATGCCAACTACAAATTACTTTTATTTAATGAAGTTGTCAGACTTCTTAAATCCATGCACATATTTTTGTGATAACTTAAAATATATAATTTAATTTTTATCCATTTTAGTCTCATCATATTTTATTTTCCTTAAATAAACAAGGAAAATAAAATGTGTTGAGACCAAAAGGGATACAAATTAAATTATTTATTTAAACAACATTAACCAGTTTCAGAAAGTATCTAAGATTATAAATTAAATATATATGTAAGGTAAGTTAGCCATAAACACACTCTAATTAGATAGATCCAAAATATATATTTTGTAAAAAACAAAACAATTAACTCACGTAACAACAGGGTAGCCTTCTATACTCTTCACTACATTATAAAATAGATTCAGTTGTGAGATATTTTATTGTCTTATATTGTTATGTTGGTTACAAAAGATTTAACCATGGCTATGACAATAGGGACTCGCCTGATATTTACATTTTACTTTTAAGTATTGGCAATACTAAGAAAAAATATATATGTTGCAATATTAAACATTTTTCTATGGAATATTGTCTATTGATTATAATTTTTACTCTAGAATTTTAATTTGTCTATAATACTAGAGATTTCTTCAGGTATATAGTCCGTGAACTTAGCAGAAACCAGCATATGAATAATAGGTATATTCACACATTTTAAATTTTATATATAACTGTTAAAAATTATTGTTTTTTTTTTATAACCACTGAAGTAGATTGGGCCGCAGCAGCTTACTGATTTCTATCTGGTACACCTTGTGTGTGTGTGTGTGTGTGTATTAGAACATTTATGACAGTGTATTGAATAGAATTATTAGCCACCTGATGTACATTATATGAGGTAAACTAGAGACAGAAGCCCCTTCAAGAATTTGACCTACACTACCCAGCCAGCATCCCAGTTTTGCAGGAAATGTATGAGCATCCCCTTGCTATTACATGTTCTATTTATTTCTCTTTTGGAATAGCCTCCATAAAATTGAGTTAACCAAGACTAGACATTAGTAGCAAACTATTAACAAAGTTTTAAACAATCAATACAATTAGTAAGATTAATTGATAAACAATTACATAAAAAATAGAAATTTGACACTAGTATTTAAAAAAAAATGTAAAAACAGTTGGAAGATACATACAAAAATATGCTTAGTAATAAAAAAAATTAAATTATTTTTTTCCTCTTTTATTTTAATATGAGCAGAAAAAAAAATCTTACATGATAAAATAATAATAATAATAATATGGGAGCATACAACTTTATCATGTGTTCGTAATGAAATCTCTAAGGTAAAGGATACAATTAAACTAAAAAATGAGTATTTCTTGGTGTGGAAAAATCAGTGGATGTTAATAATTCATTGATCCGGGTTCTATTGTATTGTGTGATAAATGGTAGGTGATGTCGATAGTATTTGTAAATAGGGTAGATTACTAGGTTGTGAAAAAAGTATTCAGGCATTTTTCATTATATATAGTGCATTCCTTAAGTAGTTCAACCGTGTATGTTTGGTTCATGATTGTTATTTTGATATAATATTTACTAGAGAGTCATAGTTGAACCTGTGTTTGTATATACTGAAAATAGAATAGATGTTATTAAATATGGTTCGCTATCGGTATTAAATGTAAATATGTTATTATGGGCTAAGTTTATTATGGATATCGATAAGTGTTGGAGGTCTGGGTAATGTTAATAGTGTTTACATTTTGCTAATAAAAAAGGAATTATGTACTTTAACTACATTGTATTCAGATATTATTTAATGTTCAACTATTTATGATAGCCATTTATCCATTTAGGTTAACAAATTATGTTATGAAAACGTTTATAAAAAAATGTATATTCTTACGTAGTCTATTATTATAAATATTTTTATAAATAAAATATGATAATATTTAATAAGTAACATTTAAGTGCTACTTTAAGAATTTCGTAATTGTTATGAGTGACATTGAAATCCAATCCCCTTGCTTAGAAAAAATGATATTCTAAAGAAATGTAGATAAGCGCTTTCAATAGAATAGCGCAATCCACAGATATAGGTAGAATAAAAGATAATTCTGAGAGGAATTGATTTATCAATTCGCGCACGTTGTGACCATTTTGATATTTTGGCTCTACGACAAATTTTTGAAGTAGAATTGTAGGTTACTCTGGTTTTATTTTCGGAATATATTACGGCATTTAGAAAAATAAATTAGAATTCACCCCTGAAATCCTTAAGTCTAAAGCCTGTATTTCCTGATATATCGCTTCCAATGATCATTTGACACTCTCAAGGCATTGTGTCTATCACATACACTACTAAAAGATATCTCCTAGAATAATGATGTATTAGTTCGTGTTTTTTAAAACTAAAATATTAGTTTTTTCTTCTTTTATGTCCTCGAGGATAATTGATATTACATCTAGATACTGATTAAACTCCAAGCCTCTAATTAATGAAAGCCATTATAAGTGACCCGGAATAATCTGCGAAGAGGTGAAGGAGAGGCGAGAGGTGTGGACAGCCGCAAGTTCCCTGCTCCTATGAGGTCAAAGGTCGCATTTCTTTAGAGGGCTTTTTGTCGCGCTACCTCCAACAACCGCAGACCGCAGAACACCCTCAGCCGCCGCACTAATCTAACTTCGCCAGCCGGCGATTAATGATGTGGCAGCCTGACGATGAGGCGATTTCAGATTGGTCCTCCAACTGACCGATTAGTCTGTGCTCTGTTCTGACAGTAGGAAAGGGTGATTAAAAAAAAGTGTATTTTAGTGCAATGGAAAACGGACAACCTTGTGTAAAAAAATACTCATATATATAAAAAAAATCATTTTATAATGATATAAAATTTGTATATTAAAATGATAATTGAGTTGATATGGAGTTAAGCTTTGGGGCTCCACTAAACCTTCTAATTCCTCTCGAATTTAATCCTTACAATCCTAAATCCTTCGTAAAATCCTCAATGCTTCTTACTTTGTCACAAATAAAATCATACATAAAGACCTTAATGTTCCCTATGTAACCGATCTTCCACGAACCAGATATCACTCCTTCCATTAAACTCTCTAACCACTCAAACCCCCTAGTTTCTAATCTTGAATCCTCTTCCATTCTCGACAATCCTCCGAGGCGCCTGAAAAGAAGATGGCCACGAGACCTGCTAATGTAAAATGTCATTAGAGTGCTACCAATGGGTAGTTTCTCTATAGGTCTGTAACACTCCAATTTAACTTAGATCAGATTTACTAAATGTATTATAATGGACAGTTGTAAATAGCAATAAATAAATATTTTTAAAAAAATGATAATGCGGATGGCATTGTAATAAAACAAATTTAAATAGACGAGTAGTAAGATAAGATTGGCAAATGACTTATAAAAAGAAGGTATCAAAGAAATGGGTTAATTTGCTCCCAAATATATATTATTATTATTATTATATAGGCGACAGACTATGGAGGTCTAGGTCCTCCGTCTATTAGGAAATACATCGCGTTTTTTTTTACGTGATTTTTTCATAGGGTGGATTCGTTACTCCCACGCCTATTTTTTTTGAGTGCCACCCATTGGCTAACGTGTCTCACGAATGCCAGGGGGAGGTTGTGAATGGGTTTTGTATTTTTTTATGCTTAAAAAAAGGCCGTCAAATCTCAAATCTTTATATAATATACCTGATGATCTCCATTCCATCTTGCAAGATAACAAACTTACCATAGGTAGACTTTTTAAGTTTCTACATCATTCCAAACTCTACCATAAAATTTAATCAAATCCGGCCGGAAACATGAATCTGCTAAAGAGATGTATTAACCCGTCTTCGGATGGAACATACGCGATATAACGCGATATAATACGCGATATAATATAACGCGACTCACTCACTATCATCTCATGAAGAAGGGAGGATGAACCGATGTGTAGGATGCTGCTGAAGTGATCTCGCTGTTGGGCACATTCTTACTAGGTTGCTCTGGAGTCTCACTGATTCTCTTCATGTGTACAGGAAATGATCAGAGAAGAGTCCACAACAGTAATAAATTTGTGAAGTGTAAATTGTAGTTGTTAACATGTAATGGTAATTGTGATTGTAAATTTCCCACTTTGTAATTTCAACTGACATTGTATGTCATGTATGTATGTAAATTTCTCATCTTGTAATTTCAATTGTATTTGTATTTCTACTGTATGAACATGCCAATTGTAATCGTATTTGTAAATCAAGTGTAAATGGCCCGAGTGGTCGAAACACTTAAATAAATAAAAAAAAAAAGGCCGTGTGGGACCAGGACTCGATGTTACAACCTTTGGGTTGGTAGACTGGCGCGTTTCCGCGGTGCTACGGCATATAGATAACACTGCTTTAAATAGTTAATCGTTTCCTGTCCCTTAGTGTTGCTTTTCAGTTTTAACTAAAGGTGTGAAAAATCTGGAAGAGAGGGAAATTTTATCTCCTAACTAGTAATAGCTAGTGGATTATTCTTTAATTTACATTCTAAGGAACATAGTGTTTGAACTTGGGGTTTTTCTTACTGTTATAAATAGGTCAAAAATTCGGAATTTCAAAATAATTGCAGACTTTAAAAGTAACCCAATTTTATGAAATTAATAAAAAAAAAAAGAGAAGTTTAAATATTTCGTTGTGAATAAGAAGTAGCTAAACGTAAGTAAAAGATTTCAAATAACATAAATAGGTTTCTAATTTATATATAATAATATATTTCTTTCTTTCAGGATCAAAACAATGATTTAAATATAATAATGCAGAACTTCAAATGCATATATTTTGCACTTATAGAATTACTCGGTATAATAAGATTATGTTAATTTTAACAAATATTGTCATGTGCTTACTTGTGATTACTTTTTTTTATTTCAATTATGATAGTAGTACTTTTTACAAAAGTAAAATTACGATTTAGTCAGTACGAAATACATTCTTTTATTATAAACTCTCCATACTTTACATATACTTTCCATCCGTAGTCTAACAATACCGAAGGAGACTTAATGCGTGGTGGAAGCGAGAGTAATATTGCTGGAAGGGCGCAATTTGAAGACACACCTACCTCTGAGGTGAATAGTGAATACGTGGGCGGAGATATTTCACCTAGCAAGAACATTTTTATTTCAAAAAAACACTCTCGAAAAAAAAGTATATTTTCATACATAGTTCATTAAAAGCAAAGAAATGTATATAAATATGTTTGAAGATAACATATAGTATTGCAGATAATTATTGGTAAATATCAATGCTAATAATACAATAATCTTTTTTGAAACAGATAAATCAACATTGTTAATAATATTTTTTTAGGGGGGGGGGGAATTTCCTATATGTATGATATTCTGCGGTATTATTATATTATATATAACATATTATTCAAAAGAGAGAATCCTTGTGCACAAATTAATCCAGAATTTGTGCACAAATTATATAAAAATTACCATGCTTAAAATCTCCCTATTTTCAAATAGAATTGCACGAGAGGCCGGAAAGTAAATAAATGAAAATTATAAAAGAATGATTTCATAATTGAAAACTATAGCATTCGAAATTTGAAGTTCATAAATTTTAGTTTAGGTCTATTTTTTTTAGATACATATCATGAATTTATTTTATTTTTTTATATAACCAATGCATGCCATTCCTTATGAACATTACAAACTTAAAGCTACATTTCCGTACGTCGAATCTATAAAAACATCAATTACAAGAGTTAGATTATCATGCTGTTCTCATTAGCACTTAATTTATGATGGCTTCTGATTAGGACTTAATTTATGCCCTAAAACACGTTTTAGGAAGCCCCTTGTGTTCTCTCTAAGCATGCTTTAACATGTTTTGCCTGGCAAGACATAATGTTATGATTTAATATTTACTAGCATGTAAACACTATCTTTACTACTTCAGCCATTTCTGTAGCTGTTATTTAATTGTTGAATTAACCACAAAATAATATTATTGGTGTTATAGCCACTTTTAACATTTTCTGTAATAAAAATAATCTTAGTTTATTTACAATTCCCGATAGGATTTTTAATTCCTTTATTCAGTAATGTTGTCATAATCCAAATCGAAAAAATCCTTCACATTCAGCCCTTGATCCTCCACATACATTGTACTTAAATAAAACCTTAAAATACCAATGGTAGAAAAAGGATACCAACCTCAACTAACATTCCATGTACCTTTTTTCCTTTTCTTATGGAGGGTACGAGAAAAAAAAAATCAATATAATTTCTATCGCCCAAAGGTAGGGCCACACAAGTGCAAGAGTCCAAGAGGAGAAAACAATCAGTTATTTCATTCCAATTTTTGATTACTTAAATGAAAACTGTATATAATTACTAGTCAAAATTGATGATCCTGCCAAGTATGGTTATATGGAATAAAAAATATTGGCTGTTTCAGTACGTTAAAAAAAATTTATTCCTTCAAAACTCCATATCGTTAAAAATACTTAGAACACCAGAAAACCTAATATAACATAATTTCAATTAGTGTAAATTTACTAAAAAATAAACCCCAAGAGAGCTGCTTAGATTCAATAATTCTCGAGGTACAATTTTTTTTAAAGCAACATTTCATAAAAAAAAAAGACGTACAGATGCATATCATCACTTAAATTCAAGCTAATTGAATATAAAATAAAGTAGTGTATGACGTTTATCTTCGTAGGAGTAGTAGTTTTTTTTTTGTATTCCCGCAAATTATATGTAATAAACTCATCAATTTTGACTAGTAATTATACTTAGTTTTCTTTAAAGTAATCAAAATTGAAATAACTGAATTTTTTCCATCAGGCTCTTATAATAAATATGCATTGTCAAGAATTTACATTTGACGACCATTGCCAATGATGTACCTACGCTACTCGTCGATTACCGATTTTGGTACATATTATATTTGGCTGGAACCGAATGTGGTTCTAAATTTAAGCATCTTCCTCTCAAACTAATTTTTCTCTATCACTAATTTTCCAAATATTCTGTTTCTTGGCATTCAATGTACAAATGTTTCAATTAATAAATAAATTAATAGTTAATAATAAATAAATTAAGTTGTACTAATAAGTAGTTAAGGAATTTGTGCTTGATATTTGAGCCTTTTTTTTATGCAAGTTAATGTATGAGTAACGTTCATAAATGGCCTACACTTGCCAATTAAAGTCTGTTATATTTTTTTTTTAATGATCCAAACATAAGGAGGTCCTTAGATTCTGCGTGATGTAGCGTATGGAATGACTAACGAGAAGAATTATTCCTCCCACAAAGCGTTGTTTACATTTTTCATTCCCTCTAATTTGTTGACTTCATGAAGGTCTTTGTATTCTAAATGATGCGAAGAATCCTCTTCGCTCTAAAGAAATTTTCTCGTTTCCCACTTCATGATAGTTTCTTGCACCCTAAAGGCCCTGTCGCTATCTAAATTGATGGTTGGTCTTCAAGTGAAAACTGTTTTATTTCAACGAAATCATTATATACTTTCAGTATTCAGAATATATTGATAGCTTATCGAAATCTGTTCCATTTTTTCTTTTACATTTTACATTTATTCACACTGATGTTCTCCAGCTCTGGACAGGAAAGGCAGGGTATCCTACAGGTTACCAAACTATTTTAGCCAGAGTAGGAAGGCTTAGGTTTATTTTCCTGATCAGCAATGAAATACAAGTCAACCCACCAAGGCCGAATCCGAACCAGAGATATTAGAATGTTTTATTGGTGTTATGACACGTTTGAGTATCATGGCCTCAAAATCAGTTCTGCAAAAAATGTTTCAATTAGTGCAATATACCATGTATTAATATAATATTTTCCAACATATTATTTTTAAAAAAAGAAGAAATTATTGTAATGTGATATAAACGGAAGTTCGTGATTGGTTAAGAAGAATGCTTATGAATTTTTAAAATTATACTCAAATAAAGCAATTAATGAGGTGTTGATAGTTGACCGTAGATTAGAGATTGGAGAAGTTTGTCGGGGGGGTGCGGACAGCAAAGAACAACATAAATAAACAAAACCATATTTATTTATTTTATGCCGACGTTTCGACTTGAGTTTCAGGTCTTCATCAGGGGTTATGGCGTAGAAGGTAGGCCTGCAACTGATTAAAGAAATTAATAGTGATTGAATGTTATTTTACTTTTTTGTTATTTTCAATTATTAACATGCCGAGTAATATTCGTTTAACATTTATATTTTATATATTGATTCTATTGGACAATTTGATTACTTTAATCCAAAGTAACAAAAAACATTGCCTTTGACATAGCAGTTCATAAAATAAAAAAAATATCATTCTTTTTTCTGTTTATTTAAAAAAAAAAATTTCATTAGTTATGATACCTTCTCCATTACCTTTTTTTTTAAAAAAAAGTCAATAATTAACAATGTTGATATTAACTATGTTTGACATTTTCTAGTAAACTTTAATTTAAAATGTTTGTCATGCTACTGTTTAGTAAATAAATTATTTTAAAATAATTATTCGATGAATTTATTGAAAAAATACCCAATAAATAATGAATTAGTTTTGTATAAAAATATATAATTAATATTTTTAATTTACAGTATACACATTGCTTATTTTTTCACTCATATATAAATTTTGATTTATGCAAAAAATAAATTCTACAATTTACTTTTATTTTTACTAGTGATCTATTGCTCGCACACATACATTAAATAATCCTATAAGAAGAAAATTATAAGAAGTAATTCTTCGATTTAGCAACTACTAAATAAATATATACAAAGAAATATCTTATTTCTTTCTTTATAATTATAAGGCAGTCATAGATATTGTAAATTTGCTTTTAGTTATTTTATAAAAGGTATTTTTAATATCTACCTCCCTTTAAAGTCTAAACAAACAAACACACACAAATATATAAGTGTGTGTATGTGTACGCATGTGTGTAATCCTTATACGAGTTAGTCCTAGTAATATTACAGCTATACACAACAATTGTAACGAATGCTATTTAACTATTAACTAACCTTGATTTCAATTGTACGTTTTGTGTTTAATGAATAATTTAATAAATAAGGGTAAATAAAGAATTTTGTTCACTTTAGAGTATGACTATACGATCTATGAATTAGCTTCAATAATATAGTGGTAAGAAATAAAAAAAAACTGATTGATCCACAAGAATCTTAAAAATATGTATCATAAACAGATAGAAATAAAGTATATATATAAAATAACTTTGAAAAAATCGAGTTAATAAAAATTCAACCCATTTTATTGTATGTCACAAGAAGGCGTCATTAGTGACTGCAAAAACTTAAGCAAGCTGAATAGGGGTATTTCAGGCCTTTAGAACTTGGGGATTCAAAGTTTCCGGGGACAAGATCCTCTTTTGCAATAATTTGCATCTAAATGTAAATTGATTCAATGGTAGAATTTTTTTTTTTTATTCAATACTTAGAAAAATAATTGTATACATTCAAAAGATTTTTTTTTATATCTTTGAGGAATAAATATTTAATACACAATACAACATTTTACCTCAAATTTAATTTTAGTACAGTATTGAACCTACCCGACATATCCTGGATTTTTAATTTTTACTTTGACAGATCCTGTAATGTAGTTACGCACATATGATGTGTAAATTAAGATCGAATGTAAATAAAATAAAAATTTATTTTTTCTGACCTCCTAGAAAAGATAAATGAATATATACAAATGAATATATACAAAACGAAGAAAGGAATGTATATAAGTATAATATATGTATATAAAAATTTAACAATAATATAAAAAATAAATAAAATTCCTATAATTTAATATGTACGAGTCTTTGGTTTAAAATATAACTGAAACAATTTCTTAATTGATGAAATGTTATATAATACTTTTCATTCAGAATTGTAATTCTTTAAATATAGAAACTGTAAAATGGTTCAATTCAGTGTTACCATACATAACTCTCATCATTATTTTATTTATGTATATTTATTATTTTCCTGTTGAAAATATTTCCCAATATTTTATTTGTTTATCTAAAATTATGCACTGATATTTATTGTATAATTTATAATTATTGTTTAGCATTGTTATTATATTTTATTCTTTGTATAATTTATTCTATATGATTTTATCCCATTCTATAGCACATTAATCAGAGAATCTAAAACTATACATATGTGTTCATAGAATCATTATTTTCTTTATCATCAATTTTTCCTTAAATTGTTAGAAGAAACCTTATGATTGATCATGGGTTAGAGGATTTATATTTTTTCTCTTTGATTTGCATTTAAAAACTTGTAAATATGTACATAAACATTAAATGTTCCCTTTAGTTATTTTTAGTTCATTTGCGTTTGATTATTTTTATTTTATTAGAAGTTACTTACCTTATAATCCATGATTTTATTTTTACATTTTTGTGTAAATAAAATAAATTTTCCCCACTTTTTGTTAATTATTGTTGTTTTATTTTTTTCTTTTTCAATTTATTGGTGGTATTTTATGTTGTTTAATAATTTAATTTTTTTTATTCTATTTTAATGCACTAAAGCCTTTTTTCAATGCCTGTTATATTACATTATTATCGTTGGTGATCCCGACATCAATAATTTCTGCTTGCTTTGCTCTTAAATCCATAAGGAGATTATCTGATCTAATATGACGCACAGTATGGTCCTTAATAATTGATTCATCCCAATACAGCTTGAGAGAAGTCAATTTGGGCGGTATTTAATAATATGGGGTCTTATCATCTAATAAAACAACTTATTATTGTGTTTCTCCGCCAGAGCCTGATGCGAAATTTTGGTCACATTATTGTGCCTCCGAAGATATTCGGTACCAACTACACCACATCCACCAGTGATATATTAGGTTGATTCCAGCTTTACTGATCATAATCTACGTTTATCCGGTGTTGTTACGTCTTTTAGAACATGTCTTCAATGGTGTGGTTTCTGTAACCTGATCTTGAATGGTGATCTAAAACCCTCCTGTCTCGGAGAATACCTTTTCAGTTTTTAACCATTGTATTAATTATTATTAACTATAATTTTTTTTTTAATTTTGATTTTTGATCTTTTATCTATTGCTCCTGTCTTCACTATTTATTAGGATATAATCCCTAAGTCCTGACAAAAGAGACGGATAAACGACTATGCATCTGGGGAAGAAAGACACTTAGAAAAATATATGGACCAGTCTACTCTGATGGGGAGTGGAAAATTAGAAAAATGAAGATTTAAGAGCATTGTATGGTCAGCCAAACATAGTAAGTGTAATAAAACAAGAAAGGCTGAGGTGGCTCGGGCATGTGGAGAGTATGAAGGAGGAGTGTCTGCCAAGGAAGCTGCTTCTTGAAAAGCCTGGTGGTACCCGAAAGTGTGGACGTCCCAAAATGAAATGGCTGGTCGATGTTGAGGTGGACCTGCCCTGACTTGGGGTTAGGGAATAGAGAGCGGTTGCTACCCATAGACTTGGGGTTAGGGAATAGAGAGCGGTTGCTACCCATAGACTTG
>NW_027107456.1:497134-525925 GCF_000696795.3 Halyomorpha halys | reverse complement strand
GGTTAGGGAATAGAGAGCGGTTGCTACCCATAGACTTGGGGTTAGGGAATAGAGAGCGGTTGCTACTCATAGACTAACCTCACATGCAATTAGTGATGAAGCCCATGTCCTTCAAGGGCCAAATAGTGTAGTATATTATAAATTATTTTTACATTGTTGATTTATCTACTAATTCTTTTCTTCTAACTGAGTATATTTCTGTTATAGTATGTACAATTATTCGCTGTAAAATTCATTATAGCAATTTACTAACTACCTTAAATCTAATTGCAACTTTTTAAAATGTAAATCATAATTGTAAATATGTAATTTTAATTGTAAATATGTAATTGTAATTGTAAATTTGTAACTTGTAATTGTAATGAAATGTAATTTGTAATTGTAATTGTTAATTTGTAACTTTCTCACTTTGTAATTATATGTAACTTTCTCACTTTGTAATTATATGTAACTTTCTCACTTTGTAACTTTGTTAATATGTCAATTGTCATCTACTAACTTTGTAAACTCAGTGTAAATGGCCCTAGTGGTCGAAACACTAAAATAAATAAATATTTCTTGTAGCTTAAATTCACTTCCCTTCAAATGCTTCATCTTACGGATTTTAATATGTAAATATCTTATTAACCGTCGAAGCTTAAACTACGCCCGTATATTGAAAAATATAATTTTATTTACATGTTTATACTTGGAACCGACAGATAGATGTAGGCACCTGGTCGGATGGAATCCTTAATTTTTAACTAAATAAAATTTTCACTATTCTCTCACTATGCCCTTACAATTGTAAGAAAAATCCTATGAATATTTGAATAAAATAATTAAATACCTATATTTATTCCTCTTTAGAATTTTTTGAAAAACAATATTATACTTCTATAATTTTTGAGGTTAAAAAACTTCCAAAGATGAATATAATCTATTTTATATTTTTGTTCATTTGGCGATGACACATGTGTGCTCGCTGTTAATAATAACCCTTTAATTGCATCCCAAACTCTTCAATCCCATATCACAGCCCTCGAAGAATGGTGTCGTAATTGGAGGATTAAAATAAATTCCAACAAATCCCATCAAATCACCTTTACCCTACGTCGTAAACCTACTGACTGCCCTACAGTATACTTCAATAATGTTGTCCTTACCCCTGTTGAACAGATCCGCTACCTTGAACTACATCTGGACAACCGACTTACCTGGAATCCTCACACAAGACTGAAAAGACAGGAAACTGCACGTCGATTTCGACTATTACAGCACTTACTAGACAAACGGCCCAAACTTCCAATTCATTACAAAAGACTGATTTACATGACAATCATAAGGCCTATCTTGACATATGACGTTGAGCTTTGGGACTCCACTAAACCTTCGAATTCCTCTCGTATTCAATCCTTACTATACAAAATTCTTTCGTAAAATCCTAAATGCTCCATACTTTGTCACAAATAAAATCTTCCACAAAGACCTTAATGTTCGATTTGTAACCAATCTAGTCCGAACCAAATATCAATCCTTCCATTATAAACTCCCTAACCACTCAAACCCATTAGTTTCCAATCTTGCTTTTATCCCGGACAATCCTCCGAGGCGTCTGAAAAGAAGATGGCCTCGAGACCTTATATTGTAAAAATGTTTTTAGAGTGCTACCATTGGGTAGTTTCTCTGCATCTTGTACCATACCATTATGGTTTCCTCAAATTTACTTGATGTATTTATGTACAGTTGTAAATATCAATAAATAATTTTTTTAAAAAAACTATTTGAAATTTTGTCATCTATATAATGGTTGAAAATATGACAAGATTGTAACGGTGCATGAATATGGGACAATTGTCCCAAAACGTACAACGATGAAGAGAAATGTAAAATTGATTATATTTATCTTTGGAAGTTTTTTTTACCTCAAAAATTATAGAAATACGTAATCAAACTTCCTAAAACAAAAAATTCAGAATATATTAAGGCTATATGATGCTATTGATATAATGACTTCAACTCTGGGAAATTTTGTTTTTCCTCCAATTTTATCACTTTAAATTCATTATCATATCAATTTCATACATGGGAATGCTCCTACTACTGCTAAACAAGCATGCCCTCCCTTGCTAACAAACACAGCAAGACAACCAGTTGCTGTAACTTAATCCCGCCGTAGTATCGGGAAACTAGGCCTAGAACACCTCCAATGATTGATCAACTAATTATCTCAAATTTCGCTCCAGTTACCATCCTCTGGGATTGCCGTGATCCGTCAGTCAGTAACTCGGCTTCTGAATTCCGATATATCCGTCTTAGTCAACGCTTGTTCAATAGTCATTAAGGAATTTGTGATGCATTGCTCTTAGTGTCGCAAACTTCAAGTTTCTAGCAACACGGTCTTAAGAAAAATTAATGGTTTTCCCTAAGATTGAATTCATGTACATTCAGAATGTTGTAATTAAATTATTTATACTTCCACCAGAAGAATTAATTAGGATTATTAATTAATACTGGAATTCATTAGATTAATTAATTAACATTGGAATTCATGTTTAATGATCATAACATGTAATGGTGTATATTTCAGAGTCCCAAAATAATTGCAATTTTTTTTTTTTTTTTTATTGAATTTAAGTTCTGGTTTCAACTTATATATTTTTCTTTTTTCAGAAAAAACTTCTTCTGGAACAATTCATACTAAAAGTTTATTATAAAATTCTTAAAAAAACCTCTACGTTCACACTTTATCTACAGAACTAATAAGATCTATTCCAAGCACATTTTGCCTAGAACTTTAGAATAAAAGTTTTCTTTACTATAAATGCTCTTCAAAGAATGTTTTATAGAGAACTTTTATAGGAAGATGTTTTCATTATATTTATTTAATAATTAATATATTTTAATTTTTTTTTTGTAAGTTAGTAATACTGCTGTTCTCGGTGCATGAGAAAACGTGTAGCTGAGTTCTTTTATTTACTATGATTTACTTACTAGAAACTTATCAGATACTTTTAAAAGAAGTTTTTTTTGGAATTTATATTAACATAACTTCAATCAAAAATTGTTTGATACGTATTCTTTTCGTCCATTAATGTAAAAATTCCATTCGGCGTTGTTTTGGCTTCTAAATTTTCTGGTTAACTTATCATTTTTCGGTATGAATATTTTACGTTATACTTTATTTTCAAAAAACCTTAAAGCACCTTAAAGTCTCTTAGTGTAAGAGGCCACGTCTCGCATCATTAAAAAAATAGTAGGTAGGATTATAGTCGTGTAAATTCTAACTGGAAAAAAGACCTGTGCTAAGCAATTTCGAAATTGAAAATAACAAGCATTTCTACCTTTTACCTCGCTTTCATTTCCTCATCAATTTTTTTTTAAACTATTAAACTCCCAAGAATAAATAGGATTTTTAAAATGAACAAAAAATAGAGCATTCTCGTAGTACCTAACTTAAATACAAAGTGAGTTGTGGAACTGTGAGCGGAATCGAATGCATTGTAATGAACCCTCAAAGAGGACTAAAGCTGCAGGAATTAAGTAAATTTGAAAAGTTTGAAATTAGTAAGAGAAAGTAGCGACATCGACTTGTCTTAGGACCTTGGGATAAAATGTAAACCTTGGACGTATAGTACTTTTTATATGAAAAGTTCATAATGGGACCTTGGCGGTATGGAACTGAATTATTGAACAAGGAAGGTTTATTGTCAAATATAACGTTCTGAAGTTCAGGGTTGTCTTTTATGGCTCTTCTAAGAATCCTTAAGAAGTATTTTTATTGAAGATTATTATTAGTTATAAAATGTACTGTACCCTCAACTGGGTCATACCAAAAATAGATTTTTTTTATGCCTTTTCAAATATATAATGTATTTTACATATAAATAAATGCCCACTTAGAACAAATACAATTTTTATTGTTTTAAAGGAATTTCCAAAGAAAACAACGTTTTGTACTATTGATACACGTATTACTATTTACACATCTTTAGCTTATGGATAGACCTTTATTTACTATTATGAAATTTTAATTTAAATACAACAAGTTTTAATTTATTTTTTAGACAAATAACAGTAATTCTAAACCATTTAATTATTTTTCGGGAACTTTTGTCCCAGAATAAAATTATTTTTTAAATTCATTTAATTTCATAATTTAAAATCACTTTTGGTGTACTTCATTGAATATTATCAAACAAAACTTACATAGCCATTTTTTAAAAACGCAACAAAGTTTTAAACAATAATTCGTTGTTGTTCACAATTAATTCATTATTCAAATTAATTATATTTAATATCCCAATTGTTATTCAGATCTTGGATAGAATTGACGGACAGTGGATCGGGGGGATTTATTTTTATTTGAAAATTGAATGATTCGTTTCTTGAAGTGAATAACTCTAACATTTAAAAGAGGGAGGTTGATTTTATTTCCTTATTAGAATGAGTTATTATTGCATATAATTCCAAAAAAAAAAGGCTAAAAAACAGTTGAATTCAGCTAAGATCTTACTGTTTTCTATGAACGATAAAAACGGTAAAAATTGTTCTATAAAAGTTATTTCTAGATAAACAGACTAAAAAATAATAATAATATAATTTAAAAAAAAAACTGGTATCCATTTTATTAGGCTTGGTAGACCCGAGAGGGCTTCCTAACCCACAGGGCTGACTCACGGCTACAGAGAAAAAGAAAATTATCTGCCACAGCTGGATTCGAACCTAGGTCCTTGAAGTTAGAAAAGCAGTGCCTTACCAATGAGCTACACACTCCTTGTTATGTAATAATGATAAATTATAATAAAATAATTTTTGAATGATAATATCTCAAAGAATACAAAGATATATTTAGGCCATGTTTATTAGGATGCTAGAAGTGTTTATATAAAAAGAGTATCTATATAACTAAATAAAAAAATGAATATTTTTAAATGCCATAGAAAACTAAATACCTAATAGAAAAAAAAAATGAATTTTTCTTCATTATTGATTCGTATATTTTGGTGGATACAATGGAATTGAAGGAAATGTTATGGGTTTTTTCAAGCATTTATACGAAGATAACTCTCGGTGCTTCTCTCCACTCCCCTTAACCCTCCAGTTATAATTATCAGTAATTTAGTGTACAAGCTAGATATAGTAAGTCATTAATTTGAAGCAATCACCTTGTAACTGCGTTCCAATTTGTAAAGAGCTGTTACACAGATACCAATAGTCATCAAAGTGTTAATAACGTTAGGTGCACGATTTGGTAGCTCAGGTAATTAATACCTTATCCATACTGAAGGATATTCCTAGAATAGATTTGGCAGGTAGAAATTGGTTCTGACTGCGAATCAACTGATTGAGTGAGGATTGATGCGTCACTGTTGGGATGAGACCTAACACAGATACTGAACATTATCTTTAACCAACTACAAAGTTAAAATAAAAATTGGATTGTTTTGTTAAAAAATACTCGTCTAACTGTTCCGAGAGGAACAACCATATAACCTATATTAAAGTCGATTGCTTAACTTAATATTTATTGCAAATAATTTATATTGAGATAGAATTTCTCAATTTAAAATATCTCGAACTAAGAAAAATTACTAATAAAATACTAAACTCTCTGGAGGAGAAACCAATCTATTTCGTTTTGTTTTGTTTTTTTAGAAATTTAGTGTTACTTCTTACGTTTAGATCATGAAAGTATAATGCCAGAGAGACTGATAAAAGAATGACAAACAAGTAATAAAAAATATGAGGAATTTCTTTTCACACATAAGACAAAAATATAAGCCACAAATGTATACTGAAATTGTACAACAAGAATGAACTACAGCTAGATTTTCAACTGTACAAACAGTTGAAGAAGAAATTGGAATATAAAAATTGCCTAGTAACTACAAGAGCACATAAATGGTAATGAAGCCCATCTCCTCAATGTTAATGCCCTACTAAGAACATTAAAACGACTAAAGCACCGCAAGCTTGTGTGTTAATGTGATGATTTGAGGCCAAATTTAAATTTAATTAGTTTAAAGACAAGTATTTATGATATTAAAACTGTATCATGTGTATAATATAATAAGCTTTATTCAATTTCAATAAATAAAAAAATGTTATTATCCAATTTATTAATATTATCTGGTAGTATAATAATATTAATTGTTTATTTAAGATCGTCTCTCTAGAAATATATAACTACATTGAAAATGGGCATTATACCTATAGAAATAATAAAGCATCATAAAATATTTATAAAACAATGAGTTGAGAAAAAATAATAATTATCAAAATAATATATACTGAATATGGCCTTGTTGGAAAGTGGCAGAGTGCTATCAATGGATAGTTTCTCTACAAGCTTGTTTAATACCAATATAATCTAACAACAAATTTACTAGATGTATTTTTATGTGGATACAGTTGTAAATGTCAATAAATAAATTTAAAAAAAAATAAAAACATTTTTTTATTACAAAATTAAACTTGAATATAACGGTTAAATCAGAACTAGATAATAATTTAAACAAAATAAAAACAAATTAGTGGAAATGAATCTTTTTTCTAGTCTTTAATTCAAATAAACTGCAATATTTGACCAAAAAAAAATTTTTTTTTACAGCATTGTATTTACAGAGACAAATGTTTCTGGAATTTTAACCACGTCATGACAATCTACGCTCATCATGGTAACCCACTAGATACGAATATCACTTGTGAAAGGATGAAATATAACGAACAGTAGTGACCTCAGAGTTCGCTGATTCAAAAAAAAAAAAGTACAAAAATAAGCCATAGATGAAAAGTGGCATTCGCGCTCCACGTGACGAGGGTAATTTAATGGGCCCATCGAAATTCTACCCAAACAGTATGATTCGTTTTTAATTGGTTAAGCAAATGGTGCCGTGACAATTTCAAGTCCAACCGCGTTACAGGACTAACGAACAGTGACAGAAACAAATACACCAATTTGCCTAATCTAATAAAGGATCTCACAAGTTGTGACTTGCGTGACTAGGAGTTGGTAATTATTCAAAGACACACTAATGAAGATTATTAAGTGGGTCGTTTCCTCTCTCTTGAGCTAGGTAATGGATTCTTAAGTTGTAGACAGCTTTATATTTGTTCCAGTACTAATGTATGATATGTAGTCCGTACTTGATAGCTTATCAATTATATGATTATATTGATAATTAAATTTATCTTTGTTTTTGAAAGTATGTCCTTTATCAATAATGCCATTATTTTCAGTAAAACTTAAAAAAATAAAATTAAAATAAATTAAGAACATAAGAACATTATTTAAAGAAGAGTAAATTTGCTGAAATAATAGTCCTAAAAGAGCTATTTACGTGAAATAGTTCTCGAGATATATAGCTTTTTAAAAAGCATAATTTATTATAAATCTACTGAAAGATTAATATTTAGTTAATTTATTTTGAGAAATCTATATCTCAAGAACTATGTAACATATAGGTGTCTATTAGCACTCAAATTAAATCTTGTTCAACGTACTATAAAGTAGTTTATGACCTTTACCTTCGTAGGAATAGTAGTTTTCACGATATTCCTTAAAAAAAAAATTGATTTATAGTTGTTCGGAGAATAAGTTTGAGATTTGAAAAAAATTATTTCAAAAACCATAGAGCGTACAGATGTCTGCTAGGATTCATAAAGCTAGTTAAATTTACTATAAAATAGTTTATAACGTTTATCTCTGTAGTAGTAGTTTTTATGATATTTGACAAAATAAATTCACAAACTGTTAATTTCTAGTTGTTCCTATAAAATGTTTTGAAAAAATATATCTCTAGATCCATAAGACGTATATATGTCAGGTAGCACTCAAAATAAAGGAAATTTAACTTACTATAAAGTTGTTTATTATGTATGAATATAAATTTGGCAAATGAAAATTTGTTCGAACAACTATAAATCAATTCATTTTAGCAAATATGATGAAAACTACAACTCCTAAGGTGATAAACGTATTAAACTACTTCATAGTCCATTAAACTAGCTTTAATTTTAGTGCTAATATACATCTGTACGTCAAATGGTTTTTGAGATATAGATTTTTCAAAATAAATTCACTAGCTACTTATCTTTCAGTACGTTCTGAACAACATTTTTATGAAATATTGCTTTTTATAAAGCTATATCTCGAGAACTATTGAACGTAAATAGCTCTATAAGGCTTACAGTTTAGCAAATTTACTCTACTTTAAATGATCTTGGTGTTTCCTACGGTATATAATACGAGTGGTTATCTATGATTTTCGGAACTGTTTTTTCAATCAGGAAAAATATTGTTTCCTCTTATCTCCTTAGGTTAATTAATGAATCCTTTCATAATTTATAATCGTATATATATTAACGACTAGTAAAATGTGAATCGATTTTTTTTTTAATTTTCTAACATCAAATATGTAATTTCAGCTAACTTGAGCTATACTAATCAGACAATAATAAAAACCGTTTTCTATATCTTGATTATTTAGACTCACAGGACCGATAAAAGTTTGTTTTTGTTTAAAACGATGATTTGAAATTTATATATATTCCATATATGTGTAACTGAAAGTACAAAATATATTTGAATGAATATTTTTCTAAGCTATGTATGTGAAATAGAATCAATGTTGAATATTAACAACATTCCTCTATCTAGGAATTGATTATTCATATTAGGAGAAATATTATTAAATATTTTCATATTATATATTTGTTTACTACATTTATACTTATAAAAAGTTTTTATATTAAAGATTAATATGAAAGTTTGAACACTTAGAAGAAATAGGTTTTCCTGAAACTTATTATTTTTTTTTTATTTTTCCACGTCTTTCCTGTGAAGAGGACACTGAATTATTTTCGTAGCAACACGCGTGTCCCATAGAGGATCAAAGACTAGAGGAGAGTTCATCATTTATTTCTACCTCTTACCTTGCTCACATCCCCCGGGACAGGAAGGGTCAGCAAACACTGTCAGAGGTTCCCATTGTCTTGTCGTTCAAACAAAAACTTTCTCACCAACACGGATTCTAATTAATTCAGCACTAATTTATATTAAAGTTATTAATTCTCGGTAAGCGGAATTTCAATCTCTGTCAGCTTCAAATTAAAAGCGTTTTAACTAGTTTATAATTCAAGGGATTGAGCAGTGAGTTTTTTTTTCTTGCCAATTAAAAATGCGTCAGTCCCTATAATCACTTCAGACATGTTTTTTTAGTGATAATTGATGACGTCATGATTCACAAACGAACGAGTTAAAAAATTTTATGGTTTGATAAAACGTGTAATTCATTTATTAAAAGAGTATTTATTTATTTTAACATAGATTTAACAGTTAATTGCTGACACGTTAGATAAAAAGCAGATATGGCTGCATATGCACCAAAAGGAATTTTTGATGTGATTATTGTGCACAATAAATATCATGGTGTTGTTGACATGTCATCATGATTTTACGAGTACTTTAATCGCTTTTCTCAAAAAGTAATAAAATAATATCCATATCATAAAATATTATCATTTACTATGATATTATTATTTTTTTTCCTTTGAACTGCCGCTGTTTTATCATCTTCATCAGCCATGTATCATCTTTTATCCCGATGTAATTACATGTTATCCTCCTGAGAATTCCTGTCACTTTCTCCGAGTATGCCACTCAAATCGTTTTCCCTCAGTTTTGTTAGCTGGTTCAATGTTTAGGGAAAGATCTGGTTGGTTCACTTCAGATCCTTACTCAGGCAATTTGTCAGCCTCGTCGGCCTTATAGAGCACGCAATGGCCTGGTATGCAATGGAATTCAACCTCTGTTCCATTTTCTTATTCAGATACAGTTTGCACGCAAGAATTTCCAGAATCACATATGATTCATGTTAAAGGAAAATAATTGCTGGCAGCGCGACACCAAAGACAATAACTCTTTTGACTCTTTAATTACTAGTATTTCAAGGAACAAAAGAATGTTTTTTAGCCAGGTGCACTACTTAGCAAATTTGTATGGGGAAAGCATAAACTTTACTAATTAAGTTCACACACTGAAGCGATTGTCATGTTGAATATATGGTACTTAGTTTTTATGCAGGAATAATTCCTGATATTTAATTTTTGTTTTGTAAAAAATTAATGATTTAATAAATGAGTGGTAAGCAAAAGATGTATAATTATAGATATGATCGATTTTTATTCTTTTTTGGGTTTAACAAATTATTTTTTTCTAACCCGACCTACACACTCGGGGGAACAAATCAACAATTCCACGTTCACAGCTATTGAATTTTTTTGTGATTAAGGGATTACCGGTAACATTTAAAAAAAAAATTATTGATAATTATTACAATCTGCCACAATCTTGAGCAGTAATGGTGATAGTTGATCGCATTCACACAAAATTAAAAAATGATAAATAATAATAATAAAATCTTTTAATGTGCATAAACCAAAATAAAAATAAAATGAACAATGTATGTTCAGGAAAAAGGAGAAAATAAAGTAAAAATAAACAATACAATAAAATAAAATAAGTAAAATTTAAAAGTAATACAACAATAAAGTAATAACACTGATGACATTACAGTATTATGTTCAATATTTACACTCTAGACCTGAGGAACCCCGAGCCCACTATATCTCCCACACGTGAAGGGTAGAGCATGTGTTTAGCTCTTCGAGATAAGTGATCACATGCTCAGAGGAATTCACTCCATGTTGTATAGTCTGTTCTTATATAAAATGGGATTAGTCGGTACAATAAATGTTTAACATGTACATACAAAAACAATAATAATATTAAGAATAATTTATATAATGAAGATGTTATTTACATTTCTAATATTTAAAAACAAAACAAAAAAAAATATTACTGTACATTTGACATTTTCAAACAGACAAAATATTCAGAAGATAGGTATCCGGATAAATTTTGAAGTTTTGGGCTATGTATATGAATAGTATTTTAAGATCTAATTATGTGGGTACCGATAAGATTTCATATAAATAATCTGAGCTAATATTAATCGGTTTTGGGATGCGTTTGGCTCTGTACTCTTAGTTTGTGGGACAACAAAAAATGATAGTAATCATCTTATGCAGTTTCATCACAAGCTGAGCAAAGGTTCTGTGGGTCTAAAGTGATGCATGAACTGGCATTAAGAGTGATTAAATATTTTCCAAAAAGTCTCAATTGGGGAGTAATTCTCAAATAAGCTACGAGATAATACCTTTGGAGAGTGTCTGATTTAATTACAACCCTACCGTTCTATGGATTGTGGATTCCAGTATTAACAAGTATTCTTTATACCTGATGAATTACTTGTAGCCTTCCAAGATCACTCTTATTCTGACCCTAATACTAACCCGATTATTAAATTATATCTTAATATTATTAAATAATATTTTGACCTCCTGAGGTTAAAAAATCTGGCAGTTGAGCGTGATCTTGGAAAAAAATCAGCGCCTTGTATAACCATTGTTCTAATAACAGTTATTCCTTACAAAGTACTAAACACACGACCCTCCGTGAGTGGAAGAGGTTCTCAATATTATGATTATATGTTTATATATAAAGCCACACATTTAAAATAGTTTTTTTTGGCCAAGACTCCCATTGGAGTCCTATGTTGCCTAACCATGGTTAGGGGTCAAAGTTCTTTATTTTTTGGGACCACCACTCAATGAAAAAAGTCAAGGTCCCAGGCCGGATTCGAACCAGCACCGCCAATAGACATCAAATTGGTAAGACTGTCTTAACTACTGAGCTATGGGCGGCCCGAGACGTACAATTTTCACATTATTATAAATAAGAATTATGTTCTTAAACTTTTAGGATTTTTTCTTTTTTAAATACCACTTATAATGAGAATTTTCAAAATCTAGCTTTTTTGCACTCTTACACCATAAGGAAAACCTCAACAAAATTTTTACTTCTATAACAGTTTTTGTGATCGGGATATCTTCATGTCAGGGAGTGACTTCGGTCTGTTCTTTGGTATATAATCTACGTATATAATCTACTATAGATGGCAGGATTAATTTTATCAGGTTCTAAATATCATGTCTGAATGATGGAATAATGGCCCCTGTTAGCATCGATGAAGACAGTATCGACATGCAAACTGCAGGCTTCTATCGAACCTTCGGTGCTTTTTCATGTTGGAACGTTACTATCTTAACACCCGTCGAGGACTGCTGATAACAGCTCTATCTCACACTGTTCGCATGTTAACCCACAATATCGCTTTATGCCACGTTTCTATGCATACATCTATAATGCAGCAAACCAACTACAGCCCTCATGATTTGCAATTTATTTTTGTTAGTTCATTCTCAATTTAGTAATGATATGTTATCGAACATACACATGTGTTCCAAATTCCGATCCAAATCTATGAAACATTTGACTTCCAAAATCCTTTTATCTAGCTACAGTACCAGTCTATAAAAAAGTTCTTTCCAAATTTGTTCAAATATAATTTAATCCATATCCTATTAACGAACTAAAGATAATTTATTTTATCAACTTAATTTTTCCTTTCGAAGGTGGATCAGGACCATTATATATTTTTTTAATAGTTTGCTAAAATAAATATATTTATTAATTTGATATGATTTTTACTCTACCTTTATATAATTTTTTATCATTCTTCTTATTTACTATATATATTTTTTTTTATTATTATTATTATTTGAAATAATAAACTTATACCGAGCTACATTTTGCAAAATTCTCGAAAAAACAAGGAATTTGCTTAGAATGAGTATTGGTCGATGCTTAAAGATATCATAACATTAAAAATAGATTAAAATGAATATTTTTCCCCGCCTCGTCCCACATATCGCAAGATCACAGCTTATTTTGCCTCGGAAACATTTCTAATAGAGATTATAGATATCTTTGAAAAGGTTAACTTATATCGAGAGTTTTTTGAAATGTTTTATTTTTTTTCATAGATGATTTTGTTTTAAATGTTGTCAATATTACTTTAATTGTTATTTTAAGTTTGTTTATACTTCTAGTAAACAAATAAAACTTTGTATAATTAGAAGTATACGATTCTTAAACTAATATGTATAACTCTCATGCACAAATATTGCCAACAATCCATCATTTATTATTCCTTAATCTCTAGGTATTTGATATGAAAAAAAATCTTATATTAAAAGAAAAAAAAATGTTTTCATTCTAAATATGATGAGATGAGAAACGAAATTGAAAATTTCTCTTTCCTCAGATTTTAATAAAAGCTAATTCGTCCCGAAATTCACTCGCACTCCATGATGAATCACTGGAAGGGACAAAGCAATAAACCCTCCGGTAACTTTCTCCAGTCACAGCTGCCGATGCCTGAGGTCACTTTGATGAAACCGCAGGCCTAAGGCGGGTCGATGTCTCCCTTCCGGGAAATTAACTTGAGGTGGATCCCAATCCTTGGATTGGCAGCTTTGTTTAGGTTCAAATTAGTCCTGGAATCCCTATCGAATACAATAACTTAATTAATTGAATTAATGACCATAATTATCCTTATTGAATGTGGTTATTATTGTCTAGTCTGGACAGTTCGGTTACAATGTCTTCATGTTTTATCTCATACAATCTTAATCTATGAATTGAAATAACATGTCGTTTGTTTTTCTGTTTCTACTTAATTGAAAAGTTTATTATTTGTACTTTATGTATTTCCATCATTCTATTTAATAAAAGAGTAACATACGTCTTTTTATTGATAGTTGGTTGACGTAAGTGGATTAAATAACATGTTTTTATAATTGTTATATGACTTCTTTTCTTCCCACGGCCAAAATAAGATAATTCCAATTTATTTAATTTTTTTTAACATTGGTTTTTGGAGTGGCTTAATAATATTTTATATATCTATCGTTCACTGGCGTAGTTAAAATCTACTGATTAAGAAATAAAATGGCCTAAATTATGAATATTTTTGGGTCTTCTCATAAATTTTCAAATATGGTGTTACAGTTTTTTACATTAGTATTGTAATGTATGTACAATTCAGCCCGAGCAACTCACTTGCACTCCAAGATGGGATAATATACATATATTTTTTACAACTGAGTGCCGTCAGTTAAACCCCGTGCCAAATTCTCCTCAAAATAAGGTAACCGATGCCATTAAAATTGCTTTAAAAAAAAAAAAAATTGACATTTCAGTTTTGACTATTACGTATTCCAATACATGACGTCGTTATATATACAAAACAAAATTTGAACTCTAAAAATTTCTTATTGATAACTTTCATGACAAAAGTATAAATTATAATAAAGACGCACATAATATTGTAGTTTAATTTAGAGGCAATGGTAAATTATAACTTATTTTAAAATTGAACAAATGAATATGGTGCAGGACACTGAAAGTAATATGCCTAAATAAAAAAACAAATGAGACTCAAAAAAAAAAATATCTTGAGGAAGTAAACCTGAATAAATGATATAATTATTTTTTAAGCAAAGTGTTTCACTTAAGAATAAAAAATAAATTAAAACCACATTTCACTTAAAAATAAGTAATAAATAAACAAATTTTTATAGCGTGATATAGATTTTTTTTTCATCAAATATATAATTTTGTATTATTTTTATTGTTATTCTATATGATGGAAAATATCATCAGAAATATTTTAAAAATATATTTGTTTCATTGACATAGTGTCCTTGCTTAATTGTAATCATTATGTGATTATGTGAAACGATGTAGTTAATTTAAAAATTATCATAACTTGATATAAAATATTTTTTCTACATTATGCGGTTAGATTGGCATTATTTTTATTTTTCTATATGTTTGCAAAATTCATGAGAATTACATTGAAAGGTATATCACAAAACAATTTATAACTTGATACATATTATATTTTTGAAGATTTTTGGTGTATCCTACACCGATTAATGTTTTTTTTCTTTTCAAATAATTACAATAAAGTTGTATACAAGTTTGTTGCTAAATAACAAAAGTACAATTTTTATTGTATGGATACCAAGTTTCTCCAAAAGTACCGTGAAACATAGACTTGCCAAATATATTTATGGCTCTAAAACAAAAACTTTAAATAAAATAATAAAATGTTGGATATAATCTCATCTATATAAAAAGATAAATCATAATATTTCATCAAAATCTAAGAAAATTCCTCAAAATTTCTGGTTGATTTTATTTTGAAGGGCTCATAATGCCATAATAAAAATACAGGCAATACTAGGAGGAAATATCCAATAGGAAAAGACTTAAGGTAATACCCGGTGGTCAACCATCGTATCTGTGTTTTAATCTTGGCTGGAGGTTCCAGTGTCTGAGTACACATTCGATGTAGGTCAGTGCTTCGAGTAGTCCTAGACCAGTCCCGATCCAACTCTAACTTTATTCCTCCACAAATATTAGAGAAGGTAGTAATTTTTAAAAGTTGGTTATATTTTTAGGGAAGCCAAAGTTTCATATTTTTTTCTTCCATATATCATCAATTTCTTCAAATTTTAAATGTTTTCTGAACATGTGAAGTGTATTTCTATTATTTAATTCGTGAAAATTTATTTATTTTAAAACTGTATTCTTTTTCATTTCAGGAATTTAAATCCTTTATGTTACATTTTATTCTTTATGTCATCCGAACAACGATTCAGGCCCTTCTGCCCAGTATGAAGTTCTAAAAATAAAAATATTCACAATCAACATACAGTTAAATCAACAAATTTTACATTGCATTTTAATGAATAAAAATTGTAAGCCCTTAAATAAAAATAATTTAATATTTAACGACATATACATTGACTTCACTAATTTATAACCATTTATAAATCCAAAATTTTAGAGGTAAAGCCAAATTTCCTAGTTATTGTTTTCATTTTTTCCCTTACCTTACTGTATAACCTAATTTTTGGACATATTTCATGTTAATTGAAACAATATTTTATATATTCCAAAATATTTTTTAAATTCTCAATGTTTTTATTTTCATTAGTGCTGTTTTCCTTATTAAAAAAATGTTTTGTCTAAAATTGTTTTTACAATTAAAAATTATTTTTATTTCAAGTGAATATTAAAATGTTCCTTATGTAACCAATCTAGCCCGAACCCCATATTATTCCTTCCATAATAAACTCCCTAACCACCCAAACCCACTAGTTTCTAACCTTGCTTTCTCTTCCATTCCTGACAATCCTCCGAGGCGCCTGAAAAGAAGATGGCCTCGTGACCTTATATTGTAAAATGTTTTTAGAGTTCTACTACTGGGTAGTTTCTCTACATGCTGTATCATATCATTATCATTATGTCAAATTTACTTGTTGTATTTTTTATACAGTTGTAAATATCAATAGATAAATAAAAAAAATTGACCTTTTTTATGCCCATGTTGAGTGCCATGTGCACCTAGCCCTGAATTGTTAATACTTTTGTGATTTTCTTAGTATTTCTATTTCTTTATATTGTGTATTAATTCTAATTTATTTTTTTACTAATTATTGTTGTACTAAACATTTATTTTATTTATTAGGTCGAAATAATGATGTACAATTCCTTCTATATCAGTTTTAAAATTAATTATGTCTTTCATATTTTTTGTTAAATGAATAGACTCTAAATATTTTTTAATTCTTACACCCTCTGCTTTCTTTAAAATTTGTACTTCATTAAAATTAAATGCATCCTTATTTTCTATGCTATGGTTTCACTAATTCTGTAGCATTAATATTTGTATGCTTTTTTTTAGTATTTTTTCTAGGTTGATTTATTTATTTATTTTTTATTTTATATGTGGCACTTGTTGCATTGTTTACAGTTTATTTAATAAATAACCATTTTCCTATTTTGTTTATTAAAGATAACATTTATTTTATATTTTATATTTTCGTGCCGCAACATTTTTTAATGTGTCATCTCTAATAAACTTTTCTACGTACTGATTAGCAATTATTTTATTATATTTTTTCCGTTTTACTTTCCTGTAACGTTCTTCTATTCGCGTCCACATTTATATTCAACTAATACTTTTTTGGATCTACCGGACCTCCTACTAGTAAATAGCTGTCGGTAACAGGATAGTGAATATTTTAGCGACGTTAGCTGCTAGAAATTAAAACTCAGTGTCTAAATAATCTGGAGTCAAAATGAAATTTATATTAATGGATTCCCAACTGATTGAACTTGGGTAATGATTTAATATTATATAAGAGTTGTTAGTGAAATTATATCAAACAGTAGCGAGAACCAAAACGAAATCAGTGCAGATTAAGAATTTATTGTGGTCACCATGTAACGTTATTGTTTCCGGTGCCAATTTTATACCGAACAATGGTACATAGTAACATTTAGTGATTAATAATCAGTAATTTCTGAGCAGATTGATACCAAATAATCAAAAGAAAATAAGGACGGCATACAGTAGCACCCCACTTATCCGTCCATAGTGGGGCCAAAACAGCTCTAGTTGAGCGGATAATCTGGATTCTATAAAGTAAAAAAATCTAATATTAATTTAACTTAAATTACTTTATAATGTAATTATTAAAAAAATCTTTAGCCATGTAATTTAATTGTATAAATGATCAAGTTTTTTAATAGTAACCACAAAGTCACTTGTTTTGTTTTATTTTACTTAATTTATCGCTTTATCAGCTTATCTATTTATTTTATTTATATTAACGTCTGTGGAGCCGGTTAAGTGGGGGCTGGCTAAACGGTTTTCTACTATACTAACTGTGTTTTATATACCTCAATAACTATCTCCTACTGTAATTACTGTTCCCTTCAATTACATCTCTGAGACGAAGGACCACTGCCGCACGACTTCACTAGTCCAGAACTTCATGAAGTTTCGAGGGTCGACCCTGAATGACTGATGGTCCTGAGGTCTATCAGTTATCCACAGTGACAGCTTCCCGACCACTCCCCGAGGTAGGAAATTACAGGAGGCAGTAACAAGAACAGTTGGCATAAATCTAGGCTGTGCGTGCACATAAGAGCTCTTGGTTCCACCTTCTTAGCCTGCCTTATCCAGGGGCTGAAGGTGCCAAACCGCAGGGGCAAGGGTCATCATTGTGTTTATTTATACTGCTAGGATCATTAAATTAAAAAGGGAAGCAAAAGTTCAACATGATATAAAATTGAAGCTTAATTCTGAGTTCCTCTGGCTGAGAGTAAATATTCTACATAAGTGTGAGAGAGTAAAAGAACATTTATTTAATTTTATTACTCATCAATCAGGAAGATTGTGGAAAGCTATTATTAAATTGTTATTATGGCCTCATTTAACCCACATTGTAAAAAATAAAACAATATAAGAATCTATTATTTTTTTTATAAATTTGCAAATAATTTATTTTATACATCTATATATATTTTAAAAATTTTAGTAACGTTTCAATCTTTTTACCTTTGGCTATTTTCAAAAGTTTTTTTCTACTTCTAGATCCCAGTCTTCTTATTAGAGATGTCTATGAGTTATCAATTTTATAAAAATAAAATTTTTTAATTTGTTACTAATTTAGTTCGAAAAATTTATTATAATGACTAAAATTTGCCTAAAATTGAAATTAAACAACATGAATAAGTGTTTAAAATAATTAAATAAAATAAAAAATTTTTATATAGTGTTTTTTTTTACAATGTAGGTTTAATGAGTCACTAAGAATATTTTTCCTCAATCAGTCTGATTCATAATTAATACTAACAAAACTATAGAAAATGAATATATATATGTATGTAAAAAAAAAGGAACAAATTGATCATAATTTTAATTTTTTACTTATTGTGATATTGTCTTATTTATTATTTATTTATTTTACCATTTTAGTAAAAATATATTAGATGGTTAAATTTTTTACTATTACGCACTTCATATTAGGTGCACTGAATTGCTTGTTTGTAAAAGTAGTTCATCTCTAGCTCCAATTATAGAATGAACAGAAAATTAAAGACAATTTTATTTTCCAAAAAAATATACCATAGGGATATTATTTAAGTGCAAACAAATATTAATTAAACAAATGTGGTGTACTTTATGTTAAAAATAGATCGAAAGTATTGTAATATATAAAATATTAATTACAAAAAAATGCATGTTTTTAATAATCAATAATATAATCTCAGCTCAGAAATGAAACTTAATTACTTATTGGGTAATTGGTTGAATAATTATTGTTGTAGCCTTTTAGAATAAAATATACTGTACAATTCGTTTATTGAATAGGCATACCCATTGGAGCATATAAATGCTTATGGGTAAGCGAGAGTGGTAGATTTGATGAATTGCTGTAGGGTGACCTAAAAACAACAGTAGTAGACATAATAGCCGATTTTTATTTATTTTTTTAACTTCTATATTTCCAGTTTCTTCTAATTTAATCTAATTAGGGGCGTGACGACCGTGCGGATAGGAGTGTAGGTCCTAGAGTGCTTGGAACGATGTGGGTTCGATGCCCATCTAGGGCAGTTGATATTTATTTTTCGGCGGTCCTGAAAAGTGAATCTTGACACTCACACCTTAGTTAGTGTCCAATTTCCTGATCTTTGTAAACTACAGATGACATATTTATGCTGTGTGACTTGATTTTTTTTCTTCTAAGCCCTATGTGTATATAGGTATGAGGTATATAATATACATGATATATAGGTAGGAGGTAGGTAACTATAACGGGTGATATTTCATGTACTGCATTTCAAATGCATTTTAAGAGGGGAATGAGGAAATGAATACGCCTGAAAATTGGAAAATTGATTGAATCTGCTGTCTGAATATGAGGCAAATATATTATTCTGTTATTATTGAACTAAAATATAACAATCCGGTACATAAATTTATCAGTTAAATATAAGCATAAATTTAATTTCAAATTAATCTTCCATGTATGATAAATTAACATACAAATCAAATCAGCACAATATAATTTCATCGTTTTCTGGCGCATGAATCGATTGTGATGAGGTGCTTGAATAGGAAAGTTTTGTATGTGGAAATGAATGGAGCATGCCGGAGGGGAGAATTCTAGAGGGTGATTGAGCGAGCAAGGGGGGACGTTCAAATGATAAAGTTCTGTCGAAAGGGATATAAAGGTCAGGAAGACATGATATTGAGGATGAAGAATGTAGATTTAAAAGATTTTTCAGAGCTTGCACAAAAAATTTGAATGGAGTAAAAAAAAAATCTTTAAATACTAGAAATAAGGTATTAGATAAAAGATAACCGTAATAAGTACTGTGAATAATTTAAGATCTACAAGATACTCCAAATCATGCCCTGGGAATTGTTATTAAAATAGTGAGGCGTTTATTATTATGTCTACATTGGTTGTCTGGACTATATTTCAAACATTATTTTTCATTAAAAAATTTTTAATTGAATCAATTACCAGGATGATTTGTTTTAAAAATAAAATAAAATTACAAAAAGAGAAAATTAGAACAACTGTATGAAAGTCACCGAGAAATATTGCAATATACTCATATTTGAATTATAACCATAATAAAATCAAATATAAACTTATATGTATCTTCAACATCCCACTTTGAAACCCCTAAGCGTTTTTTACTAAATTATCACAAATGTTTGATTTTTAAATGGAAGATTGGAAAGAAACTAGAATAATATGGCTAATTGTAACGCAAGTGGTCGAAAGAAAAACACTCACACACTCGTTAGCGAGCTGTGAGATGCAGGGCCACAAAGCCATATGTTTTTCTACAAGCAGTCTTTCTTTCTTCACCCACATTCAGTAAAGAAAACCATGAGTAAGTAAAGACACATCCGAAGAGCCCTCCGGAAGCCAAGGAGAAGGTAGATGGAGGGACATGGAGGACAAGAAAAATGAAGTATGAATGCATGAGTAAGTGATTCGCACCATCCCTAGCCCATATATAGCCCCCCCCCCCCAATAACACGTCATTAGCCTCAACCAAAAATGTTCTGTTTCGGCCACCCTTCATACCTGTAGTTATAATAGACTTAGTGTTTAACATTCACATTTTCTCTTATCAAACCAACTTCTACAATGTAAATAAATTCTCTTTCCGTTACCTCATGTCTTATTTTCATTTCAATTAATTTTATGCAGTCCAAAAACAATATTTGGATATTGGCTGATTGGCCAGCCCATGAAAAGTGAAGTTACGCCAGGCCTTAGGTTGAAAGCGCACTTCATACTAACTGTTTGAAGCATGCATTCAACTGAAATGCCAGGCACTTTTCACTTTGGTTGGGTGGTTGGATTGCAGTGAACTGTATATAATTGAAAATAACATGCGTTATAGTATATGAATGTCGTCTATTTATGAGAATGTAAGGATGTCCTTATAATTTCTTATGGCATTGTTTGTAATTGGTTAGTACATGTTTGTTAAGAGTTAGGGTATTTAACATGCACAGAAGCTTTGATAATTGTTCCGAAAGTTTTTGGAATTTAAAACTAAAGTAATTAAACTTTTTCTCTTCCATTTATAATTATTTGTAAAAAATATCTAGTATGTAAGGAATATACACATAGCCTTTGACTGGTGAAAGTTAGAGAAGTAATTACAAACGACTCCAGAGCAAATTGCAAGGTGACACTAAAAACCGCTAAAAGCTGAATAAGAGCTAGAAGAACGACCTTTACTGAGATGAAACCACAATATTGAGCTTAAGGAAAGGACTAGTGTCCTCTCTCACATAATTCATATAAAATTCTTATATTGATATTTTATATATTCGAAAATATATTCAATTCTTAGTTTGCATTTTATTATTCCTTACAAGGTGAGAATCTGGAACTATGCACCTTTAGGAATTAAAAATAAATATTTTTTTAACACATGCATTAGAACAAAACGTCTTATAAAGTAAAATATAAAAAAAAGTGAAAAAAGTAAGGAGATAATACTTTTTATAAACTTTATTATTTACTTTTATAAACAGTCATAATACTTTTTATTTTTATATTTATTGTCGACCTGTTGAACCACAATGTACTTTTTCATCGAGACTGGTGTGATAAGATGGAATATATGAACAAAGGGATGCATAGAAACAAAAAAAAAATTATTAGAAGTTATAATATTTACACCACTGATCTTCGAAAAGAAACTTCTAAAAGTTTGATGTAATAATTTTGGTGCTTTGTATGGGTTTCCGGCTGCTGAAACCGAAAATAAACTCTATTTTCTTCCGTAGCATAGACTTTTAAAAAGACTTTCCTTCTATGCAATTAAGTTGCACAAAAATCATGAATATGTTTCGAATCTCATGTTGCACTCAACCGATCAACTTACTACTTAGATGATATCTGATGAACGTTATTAGATAACAAATACAACATATCGGATTCTGCTATGTCAATAAAAGGAAGTGATTTTTTCAAGATAACGCTCAAACGCCAGATTTTGCCACAATGAAGGGTACCCACTTAATGAGGCTGGATGGAACACTAAGAGGGCTCCAGAACCCACAGAACTGACTCATGGCTACAGTGTAACAGAAAATAATTAGCTGATACGGTCGGATTCAAACCTGTATTCTAGATAGTGGTAATGCACTATGTACTACCGCGCTACCAAAAAGTTTACATGAGTAAATCAATTATGGTTTCAACTTGAATGTTATAGCAACTTTGTGGTTAATTTTATATTTTATTAATTCACTGAATTTGTTTTGTAGAAAGCTTATAATCTGCTCATTTAATAATTAAAAATTAACGAATTATTGTAAGGAAAATAGTTAATAATTTGTTAGTGAGATGCGTTAAGTATCTACTTAATAATATAACATTCTTACAGATACATTTTCAATATCCGAAATGCTTTTATTATTCTATAAACTTTATATAAAAATATATATTGTTGCAATCAGCTATTAAAATACTGTTAATTACGTTCCAAGGTGATTTTGTTTACTGTTGTTGTATCTATGATTGAAAAATTTGCAATTTTTGTAAATTTGTATTTTAGATTTCATCTTACATCTCTGCAGACATACTCGCCATTTCGGTTTTAGCGGTAAATTGTATTAAAATATTGTGAGAATTTAAGTTTCGAAGATTTAAATCTTAATTTGTCAGTATATACTGAATGATATATGTTTGCCTCCGATTTTCCAGCTATTTGTTTTAGTTTATTTGACGTGTCTCTCTTTAGCCATTGCAGTGCAACTTCCTCCTCTTCCAGCGCGGCATTACCGTTAAAGGTTATTTTCAAAGTTTGTACAGTGAAACTGAAAACAGCCTGAACCACGGAAACGTCAACTACCTCTGGGTGTGTAAATATACAGTTACTTTTTTATTGCTTATTCTGTAGATGTATTGGTTTAAAAGTATGGAGCTCGTCAATCGTTATGTGGACATTGGTTCAAAAGATAAAAAGAACGTTTTAGATTGGATCAATAATATTATTGATTTAAATATGTTTAATATTTCTTATTCAGAAATCCGGCCTAAAGGATAGCAACTACACAAGCTTCGAAAATCTATTGGACAGAGAAAAAAAAATTCACAGGAGCAAACTACAAATATTTCAATCAAAAACACTACGTTAGATTAAGCAATCTTGATGGTACGTCTGTAACAGAGCATAGACACGTTCCTCGTGTACACATTAGAAAATCGTACAAGATTGTTTAAATAAACAAAATTTTATCCATTTTAATCTCAAAATATTTATATTCCTTTATAAGTCCGACGTTTCGGCCATCCTTAAGGAGACAATATTAATACAATTTTAGAACCAAATCATTAAAGAAATTCTTCATATAGGCTATTCTACCCAGGTCATTTATATCAGTTCAAAAATTACCCTAATTAGTCAATTTTCATATTAAATTAAAAATTAAAATTATTTACCACAACAATATTTGTAACCTTCCCTTAGAGAGTATTGACTGCATGAAGTAATATTTTTAATTATTTGCTTCTAAAATTGTATTTGGACTTGAAGGAATAAAAATGTTTTGAGACTAAAAACAACAAGATATGGCTACTACGAATATCCCCGACAACATGTTCCAAAAACTAAAAAGAAGCTGACTGAGGGATCTTCGCAGCTAACTAACGATATCGATTAAATTCTAACAGGTACCGGTATCTATTATGCACCCATGTCATTATCTAATTTTACAAGATATCACAATTGTTGGTCGTCTTCAACTCGAGAACAGAGGAGAATTGATAAATAAGCTAAAAAAAAATTAATAAAAATGGTTAAAATAGTAAACTTATATTCATCTAGTAAATTAATGTTAATTTAATAAAAAATCGAATAAAACAAATTTATATTAGTTATAACCGCAAATTTTGATCTATACTTAGTTACATATTTATCGTTTATACTCGCCCACGCTCAGCGGAGAAGGGGATGAATTAAAGGAAAATAATAAAAAAAAAAATAAGTATAATCGCCAAAAGGGAAAAAAGAAAAAACAATAAAGAATAAATTACTCCTTAGGCGCCACGTTATTTTTTCATTGGAAATAACGAAAACAATGAAATGACAATAAATATGCCCACAATATACTCTTATATAAATAATGATCGAATTATAACCACTGGCGAATACCTTTACATGTAGATAACAGAAACCCTAGGTTACCTTCCACCTGTTGAATTATCGAAATATTAAGTAAACATAACAAAAAAAAAAAAAGGTAAAATTAACAATTTGAAAGCAGTGTACATGCATAAGAATGAATAGAAGAACTATATATACTAAAGTTTAATGATAAGAAGAAATATATGTATATAGAAAGAAAAGAATTCATATCAATTAATAAAATAATGAGAACTTTATAGGTTGACTTAACTTTAACTTAAATGAGTATCTTATCAACTATTATTTACATTACTGCACAAAGGAATATAAAAGTAATATTAAAATAAAATTTAGTTCGAACCCCACGTAGTCTTTGGGTGTACTCCTGGCAGAACACAAGGTTGTCCGATATATCCTTTCCGATCACCGTATCATCAGAATTATAGAGATATAATCTCTAGCGATGAAATGCCACAACTCTCCTATCCAGGACGTGCTGAAGATTTCCCTTCACAAAACCAAAGCCCACTCGTCTAAACATATCGCTCATGTTTTTGTTTTTCACCATAATCCCTTTTGTCTATGCAGATATTGCCAGTGTTTTTATGTTACCATGGCAATCGTAACATAGTTTCAACCCAAACATCAAAATTTATTGTTTTCTTAGTTGTATCCATTCATTTTCATAAATTTACGATGTCATTTCATGCTCATTTATTTATTTTTTTCTATATATCTAAATCTCCCTGGTTACACCAAATGAATATAACCGTGTTGGATAAATAACAAACCTCTATTACTTAAATTATGTGAGTATTACACCTATCACTAATTCAAAACCGACTTATTTGGCAGTGTATCTTACCTTAAAAAATAACGTAAACTAAACAAATAGTTTTCTGTGTTAATTTCGCCCTCGTAATGATAAAGGATTAAAAATATAGGTCAATTTAGTTTCATCTGATCTCTAACGATCATCTAAGCCTCAAATCATAGTTCAGAGGATAATGTTATTGCGGGTATTATTTTAAAATTGTACAATAAATAAACTAGATATTATAATTAAAATTGTCGAAATTAATATCTTAGCACCGCTCGTTCCGTATATCATGTTAACTGTTTAAACCGTTTAGGCTCAGCTCCGTGGCCTAATGGGAAATAGAAGAGAAGGCCCGCTTCCTCTCGGTAGAATTAAGCCAACAAAATCAGCTTATCCCCTTGTCACTTATCCCAGTCAACTTGATACGGAACGGGTGCTTGTGTCAGTATCTTGATTAAGGCAGAGCTTACAGTCATGGGCTTATAGTAAAATAGTAGGTTCTCACTTTTAAGCATAATGTATCATTTTTTAAGATGAGAGTGATTTTAAATGTACCTCTATAACTTAAATCACCTGAAAAATTTCTTTAAAATTATTGATGTGAAAAAACTTCCAAATTAAATCTATTCAATATTTTTCATCGTACAAAGTCTCGGAACAATTGTCCCATACTCCTGCACCTTTAAAATCCTAAAATTAATTTATTCTTACCAAAAATTCTTATCTATATTATTATATGTGTATATTTAAAATTCTTGTAATCATATTTACCACATATTTGCCATATTTTCAATTTCAATATTGAAATCATGTCAACTATATAATCATAGTTTAAAATTTGTTTACACTACATTATTTAAATTACTGTCTTTCACTATTGGTGCACTACTGCATCAATCTCTGTAGCACAAATCAATGCTCTATTTTAGACATTACCTCTTTGAACCATATCAACATGTCCGATATGTTGTTTTATTACCTCCCTGTTGATGTGTCCAATTTTGATCTATTGTGTAATTTAAGTTAAAATTTATTTTTGGACTATTTTAGTTTCACATATTTTCCCTGGGGGAGCGCGTTGATACCTTGGTAATTGCACGATGCTACTAACTCCAAGGTCTCGGGTTCAAATCCGGCTAGACAGAAAATTGTTTTCTGTTACACTACCCGTGATTCAACCCTGTGCGTTTTGGAGTCCTCCTGGGGTTCACCCAGCCTCATAGATTGGGTAAAAATCTGGCTATCAAGTTTGATTCTGACCAAATCACCTTCTTGCACAACCGTTGGTCTAGTAACAGTTCTTCTTTACAAAGTACTTAACCCTTGACCCTTTGTGGGTTGTAGCGATGAAAATTTTAATTTTTTTTTAAAAATATTTTCCCTGACTTTTTTATATTTATATCGCTAATTTATTTATTATATCAGCATAATGTGCATTTAAATTTTTTGTGTCTGTTTTATTTACCTTGTCTTTAATATTTTTGGTTATATGAACTGCTTCCAGAAACCTTCTACTTTTATAGTTTGTGTCATGTTTATTGTTGTGGAATTATTGAAGTTAAAATTATGGTTTAACGCAAAATTATGTTTTTTCAGTGCAGTGCAATTTAAATTTTTGACATTTTTACAGGTTGTTGCTTGATCCTGGTTACTAGTTCTTTAGATGCCTCTCCAATATATATTTTTTTCTGAATTTTCGCAATATAGTTTATATAATAATAATATTTTCTATTTATTCTGGTATCGATCCCTTTAGAATAATATACAGGCGTCAAAATTGGGCTTTAGATCCATTGATTAAAATACAAAATAAAAATGTAATTATAAAATATCATAAAATAAAATAAAATAATGGATTTGAAATGATACAAATGAACAACAAGAATTAACAGAATATACAAAATAAGAATAGGATAAAATAAAACACTTCTCATAATAAATAAAAAGTAAAAAAAATCAAATACAATTAAACTAAAAATAATAAATGAAAAGGTACAATTTATGCTAGTTTATATATTTACAAGTATAAATGAAAATCTGAAACATTAAATACAGAAAATATATGAACCTTGTTTGAAATTTTCATTTTTATGTGAAAATTTCGTTATTCTTCCGGAATTGGGTGGACAGAAGGTGGTCGAAGACACAGGATTTGAAGGTTGGAAGGGTATTAGGATTACGAATGAAGGAGGGAATAGAAATCCATAGGGAGTATAGCTGTAAATAATATACATAGTAATAACATGATAATATTAAAAATTGTTAAAATTACATATATTAATATATTTTAATACTCGGCTCTATATATAAACCTTATTTGGAACTTTCAGTTGTTATTCTTCTGGAATTGGGTGGACAGAATGTGGTCGAAGATATACAGCTTTTAACTTTTCCATAGTTCTGAAAATTTTTGTTTGGGGTGTAGTAGATAGATAAAAAATATACATTTATAATACAGTTCATAGTTCTGTATAACATTCAAAAACAGACAAGAGATCATTGAATAAAGTCAATGTTTTATTAAATTTTGATATTCGTTTAATAAATAAAAAACAAAATAATAGAGGGAAGACTGCCAAGACATTTTTATTTGACCAAGATAACATTGCTGTATTCCCTGATTTCCCACCTGAAGCCACAGAAGACTAATATCCCTCGAGACAGGAGATTAAGATTTTAAGCACGTAGAGGATTCGAGCCACTAACGGTGGAGTAGTACACATGGGCTTTGGGGTGAATATGGCCCAGCTTACGAAATACCTTAACCAACATTGTAGGCTATTCAATAAAGCTTTGGCCAAAGCTCTGTTATTGTTAACTGTCATTTTAAAAAATATATATATTTTATTAAGTTATTTAAATTATTATTTTGTTTATTTTTTTTGTGTACACTATGCAGATGTTTTAATATGCGATTCAAATATACATTGAATTTTTAATTTCACTTATATAACTGATATCTAGTATCTAAGCAAAAAGTTTAAAAAATTTTAATATTAATATGAGTAACCTAACTATTGTTTATAATAAATCTGAGTACTACTCGGAGACGCTGAATGAACTTTTCAGATTAATGATTTATTATAGTTATTGTTTGAGGGGGATTTATTTTATTATTAATGAAAAAAAATAATCCACTTTTACTCTCAAAATTTATTTCAAAACATCTCCTACCCTCAGGCCATTCTCAAGGAGACAACCTATAAAATTTGTTTTTACATTACTTCCTCACACAACACTAATGTTTTTGATTATACCTTAAACATTGATGTCATGTATCCTTTAAAAAGTCTCTTGCAGGCTAATTGCCCATGTTATATCTTTAAAATAAAGTAATATTAAAATAATATCACAACAGTTTCAAACACTATTTATAAATTCATTATTTACTTACAATTTTTTTTAATTTAAATTTAAAATTATTCTACACCAAATATTGCCTATATTCAACCTTACTAACAACATTAACAAATTATTTTATTTATATTTA
>NW_027107456.1:492723-497084 GCF_000696795.3 Halyomorpha halys | reverse complement strand
TATATATACATCTGTATATTTCATGAATTTGAACATTTATCTTACAGCTAACATTATACTAATAATCACATATAAAATTTCTGAATAATGGTTATTAAGTCCTTAAGAATCTGATTTAAAGTTTACTGTATAACTTATTATTTTCTGAACTGTAAATTGATTCTAATATTTTTCTTCTAAAATTATTTTTTTCTTTATGTATAACCTTGAAAAAATTAAAATTATGAATATTTTGAACATGTGCCAATGCTGTTTTATTTGAGTCCTTTTTCATATTTTTTATGCCATTCCCATGTTGCTACATGCTATCTTTAATATATTGCTTAGTTTCACCAATATGTATAGCTGGTCAATTAATGCATAGAATTTTATATACCAATCCAGATTGATATTTACTATCTATGGGGTCCTATAGATTAATTTTAGTGATAAAGCGATGGCAGAGTCCCAATCTGTTGAAGATAGGTGTTGTTGTTGATGTTAGTAAGGTAGAATATAGACAATATTTTGTGTGGAATAGTGTTAAATTTAAATTATGAAAATTTATAAGTGATTAATTTTAATTAATTAAGTGTTTGAAACTGTTGTGATAATATTTTAATACTTATTTTGTTTTAAAGATATGACATTGGCAATTAGCCTGTAAGAGACATTTTAAAGGATATATTACATAAACGTTTAAGGTATATTCAGTAACATTAGTATTGTGTGTGGAAATAATGGAATAATAATATAAAAACAAATTTTATAGGTTGTCTCCTTTAGAACGTCCTGAGGGCCGAAACGTTGGAGATGTTTTAAAATAAATGTTGAGAGTAAAAATGGATCAATTGTTGTTTGTGTTAATAATAAACTACTCGGGTTACGAATCCATTAAAGATAGAGGGCGCTAGCTGTAGTAGAAGCATACCAGAAGTATTTTAGCTAAACTCTTTCAGATATAGAATTACCTAGCTATTAGTCATTCATATATAATAAATAAGAGCGCGAACTAAGTTTCCTGAAGTAATTTCCATCTTTTCCAGCCTTTCCTCACTTTGGACATTTATCAGGAAACAGGATTAATGCATTCAGAAGCCATTTATCATGTTCCGCCCTGGCAGTACGTTTTTCATTAATTACAAAAGTTGTGAAGCAGTGCTCCGGTATCAAACACATTTCTACAACATATGACATTGAGTGTTATTAATCTGATTTCCCAGGCGGCGCGACGTGTCCCACAACAAATGTATGATGGGATCCTGTGAACTTCATTAATATAGTATGACATGCCTTTCAATTCGTATTTGCTGAATTTTATACTTCAAGTGTCCTAACTTTTATGTTGGTCTTGATGTAATTGTTGATGTTGATAACGTTTTTCACTTTTATTGTGATATATGAGAAACGCTGCGACGATATCCCCAATTTCTATGCAAATAGATTAATATTTTATTTCAATTTGACAGTATTCAATAAACTACACCAGGACTATTAATGATCAGTTTTATGATTGAAAAGTAATTTTCAACATTTTTTTTTTTTTGCAAGGTCGTTGAAGAAATTGATTTACTATTTTACAAGGCACTGTTTCATGATTATCAGTCCGGAAACGATGTTGATTCAGTCGTAGTCAAAAAAGCACAAATAATTATTAAAGTAATTATTGTGATCCAATGTTCCGCCCCACTTTGTAGGGCTTCGTCATTGCTAAAAAAGGCAACAAATAAATTATGTAAGCGAAAAAGTCTGGAATTGCCACTACCATAATGTAGGCATTGCAAGCGCCCTCTTTTGGCCAGTAGTAGAACTTAGCCATACCTCAGCGCCCTCTGTGGGGAGAAGAAGATACTAGAGGCCTGGGAGAGCCATTTTCTATGGGCAAGAATTCCTTTTCTTTGGTGAAAAATAATGAGTGAAGAGAGAATTTCTAGAGTAAAGGCAATAGAAGATAGAGGAAATAGAGGGAAGCAAAGAAGGAGAAAAAAGAAGCATTGCAGTAAGTTGACGTCTTTCTATACGATTTTTTATACCATAACCATTCATCATCATCATCATTATGCCTTGCTACAGTTTTCATAGATCCCTACACATAATTCACTAACCCAGTTTAACCATAAATATTTATCTCGGCCATCCCCTACACCCAGTATAAATTACTCAATAGATTTCTTTTCAGTAATTTTATATTCTATTTACATTCAATAATTTTCAATACTGTCTACTAAAAATAGCCAATCAGCCAATCTTCATACAGTAACAAAGTAAGATAATTGATAACATGAAATAAAATTCAACTAAGGTATGGCTAAAAAGATTTAAAATGTGTCAAAGTTTATATAAAAATTATATGTACAGTAAAAGTTATAAATAAACAAGAATTTCAAAATGTTGTTAGACTATTAATAAAAACAGAAGGAAAGAAATACTTTATTCATTCATTCTGCCCAAATGCATCGGGTAGCTACATTACACAGCATACTGATCAATCCGTGACTGGACAAATATAAGTTACATATTTTTACAAGATATAATATAATACATAGATGAAATTTTTTTTCCACAGTTTTCTTTTACAATTAATACCAGTCTACAAACTAACTACAAGTTTTTCGATTTATTCCTTTTCTTTTTCTTTCCCTTCCATTTCACAAACCCTATTCCATTTGATTAACAAATTCCCCTATATAACAAATATTAAAATAAGAAAAAATAATAACTAAAACAACAAATAAGATATGCGATGCATGCATGCCATCCCACTTCTGGATAAACTCCCATACACATTAATTTCCATGCATGTGGTGGTGTATGATTCCCAGGGAGTCAAGTATTATGTTTTCTGTCAACCTAGCCACGTCCTGGACATCGACCCCGAGAATAACAAATAAAATGTAGATAAATGATAAATATAAAAATACAGTACACACAAAAAGACAGAAAATAAGGGAAATAAGAATAAAATATAAGTCAAGAAAAATAATGAAAAAAATAGGAAACCTACTTTTCTTAATGACGGAAAGCTGAAGAATTGAGCTTGAGGCAAATGCAAGCTATGGAATAAGGAGAGGGTGGAGGGAATTAGATGGGTAACTAATGACCTTAAATTTAAAAGTAAAATTATATAATATAATATTAGATGTCTTATAAGATAATATTATATATTATATTATTAGAAACGTTTATTCAAAATAATTATTTTAATTAGTACTTGAGTTCTTTTGATCGCGCCCGGATTATCTTCCTTTAATAGATTACGCTCAATCAACGATCTTCCAATTTTATTTGTATCGAATGATGGTTCTGGTATACATTTTATAGAGGCTGGGTCTACCACAGAAGGATCTCTCGACCTAAAAGTCGATCCACGATGATAACTGATAATCAGTTTTCTACTTACAGTCGAACTACACCACTTCATCTCATCTGTTTCCATATTGTGTTTCTATACTGAATTTTAATAAGTCTGTACTTGGTGTCTGAATTGGCGACACTAAGATGAGATTTTCAATAAAATACGTTATAGCAATTTTTCTATCAATTTAATATCAGACAAGGATGTGTATGACCAAGAGGTAGGAATTTACCTGAGAGAGTATATTTGTAGTATCAAGCTGCTTATTCTGTTACCTTGTAACATTAAAATATAATATGTATTGGAGTTATTTCAGTCGGTTAGAAATGGTCAGATTTCATCCATAAGATTTCACACGTATCTACAATTTACTTGAATATTTTCTAATTCTTTCTAGAAATAAATTGATTTACCTAGGAAAGTGTTTTATATGAGCTGCATACCCCGACCATGCCACGCACTGAACTATTGAGTTATACTCTCATTCGACGCATTTAATTAGTTTTATTTTTTTAATTTTAGTTACAATAAAAAAATATCGTTTAGAATATTTTTTATTTACAATGAAAAATACCTAACACTTGATTACTTTCTTTAGAAAAAATATTAGCTTCTTAGTTACCGTTTTACGACCGCAATTAATTCCTTTCCGTGTTTATTGTAGATTCATATATCACATTTTATTGCAAAATTAAAAAAAAAATATTGTAGAGTTTTTGTTTACGACGGCTTAGGGCATTCTCATTGACCGAAATTTTTAGTCATAGTTAATAATCGACGCGATATAGTTTCTTTTATTAATTATGATATACAATTTTTGCATATTAATGAAATCATTTAGGAATTACAGACGGAAAAAAACCTAAGTAGTTTTTTTTATTAAATTAATTAGCTAATTAGTAAGAGTTATAAAAGCCTTTCCATGTCAAGTGTGGTATTAACTGGAGAGGGATAGAGTGAGGGTGGAAAATCCTTTATTAACAAGTAATCCATCCTATAACATAATTATATATATTAATTATAATAC
>NW_027107456.1:488006-492433 GCF_000696795.3 Halyomorpha halys | reverse complement strand
TTAATGTTATAAAATAATTATATTAAAAAAATTATATTTCACCTACTTATTCTAATTAAAAAAAAATTTAATTACTAATGGAACTATGTTTTATGGATCGGCCTCATATAGAACATATCTATGAAAACATTAAATATAAAGTTTTTTTTTTAACCTTAATTTGTAGTTTCTGATATCTGGAATATGAAGTAAGTGGAAATATTATGACCTTACTAAATTTCGAATTACCTGTTTCGATGGAAATAGAAGTTAAAAACGAAAAGTCGTACGAAAATGAAGTTACATGTTTATAGTATGTGTATACCTGGAATGTTACAGCAACCTTTTCGTTAAAATCAAAAGAACCACTTCAGAAAACCTACTTTACACTTTTTTAAGGGTTTTCTAAAAAAAAAAAAAAAAACGGCTCCAACGATTTTGATTCTACTCAGTGAATCAATGTAAAATCAAGTTAGGTTAAAAATCAAGTAGATGTTATTCTAACTGAAATATTTTAACAGAGCTCAAGTTATGAAATTTTAGCCTAAGCTCCTTTAATTTTGCTCATTTAAAATAAATAACTAGTTCTTATTTTTAGCAATAATAAACATTCGATAAATACAAAATATAAAAAAAGGTAAGGAGAAAGACAGAATTGAAAAAAAAAATTGACAGCATTATTTTTTACGTTTATTCTTCGAAGCATTGTATTGCTGTATTTTGTTAAAATGATGGCTGTAGCAAATTGGTATAATATTAACAAAACTATAATCTTCGTAATATACTAATCTGTACTGTTGTTGTGACCAACTGTTGTGCAAGAAGGTGATTCGGCCAGAATCACGCTGGATTTTTTTCCTAATTAAGGGTACCTACTTTATGAGGCTAGGTTGATTCCGGAGGGCTCCCTAACCCACAGGGCTGACTCAACCACTACAGGTAACAGATAATAATTACCGGCCTCAGTCGGATTCGAACCTGAACCCTTGGAGCTAGTAGGCTATTGCCTTACCAATGAGTTACCCACTTCCTATAATTTTCGTGGTAAAAAAAATATATCTGATACGCGCACCTCATTTTTTTCATTAAAACTTGTCAAAAGTATAGACCCTCTGTATACCCTATTTAGGTAAAGCGAAGAAGCGAGTTTCCGAGGAGTGTCTTCGATATAGTGGTGTCATGAAAAATTGCGGTGTTCCATGACAACTCCTTTTGGGCTTTGTGCCATAGTGAGGAGAACATTAAGAACATTGTTATTAAATCCATCAGATTATTTGATGAGATATAAATCTGATTTATTATTTATATTTATACTTATATTATACATTTTTATTTATTGTTTATCATTTTGATATCACTATTATTAATAAATTACCAAAATTGTTCAGTTGAGGGGAATGATTTTATATCTAGTTGTTATTAATAATTAACGAGGGCAATAATAACTATAATTATTTTATTGCCATCGGATCCAAGCAACAACAACGGAGTAGAGAGTAATGCTCGGCAAAACTCTGTTTTAGGGTTTACGATTAGGCAAAGCGATCCTTGATTAAGATCTTTCGAAGATGTTGCCAGGCATGTGGGTTTTGGCCTAACAGTTTAGATTATTGTGAGATAAACTGTACACCTTACACTGTACAATGTAATTATACACTGTACATCCAAATCCGAAAGCCCGACCGCCTCATCTTTCGTCACTCACGATTCAACCCACAAGTTTAAATTACATAAGTTATGCTCAATATACACCGCCGAACTCCACGCGATAGCATCAGTCCTCCATTTTTGCTTTTCAATAATTCAGAAGACTATAGTAATAATCTCAGATTCGTTGAGCTCTCTAAAAAGTTTGAGAAACTTGTACCCCGAACATCCACTCATCATAAGAATTCAATCTTTTCTTCTAAAATTATCACAACAAGGTAAATTCATTATTTTCCTATGGGCTCCAAGCCACATTGGCATTCTTGGTAACGAGCTCGCAGACAAAGCTGTCAGAGAGGCACTCACGCTCCCTGGCCGAGGGACCGCCGTTCTTACCCCATCAGAACTCAGTACACCCCTTAAATTACAAATATTAGAAAAATGGCTAGCCAAGTGGGATGAAAGCTCTCCGAGTAAATTAAAAGAAATAAAACAATCACTAAAACCATGGTCAACATCTTACCACAACAGCCGCACGGAGAAAGTTGCTCTAACCGGCTTGAGAATAGGTCATACTCTCCTCACGCACTCATACCTGATCAGAAAACTGCCACCTCCAACGTGCAAATATTGTCAGTCCATTCTTAAGATTAGACATATTTTTGAAGAGTGTACTCACTATTTGCCAACAATAAACAGGATAGGACTGACCCCAAATTTATCAGAAGCTCTCGCAGATAAGGAAGCTAAAATTACATTAGTGTTTGAATTTTTAAAAGCATATCGCCTTCTTTATAAATTATAACTCCTCTTCAATTTTTATTTTTATTTACTTTTTTTATTATTTTTTGTATTTATTTTTTTTTATTTTTATCACTTTTATCATGCCATAGGCGTTGATGACCAGAGGGTTTTACGCATTAAAGCAACAATCAACAACAACAACACTGTACATTGTGGGTATATATACCTTCATTAAATGTTGATATAAAGTATTGTTGCTTATGTACCATGGAGCTTTAGTTACAGTCCTGAACAGTTTGAAACGCTGGAACAAATGATCCAGAGTAAGGAAGTCCTATTGTTCGATTTCGGTATAAATTATGATCGCCTTGAAAGAAGTAGATATAAAGAATTAAATTCACATTATCTCTAAAGGATTACATAGGACGCCTTTCCAATATTTAGCCGAAAGGACGGAGCTATCTCGACCCTAGAGAGCCCGGTTCCCGAAGGACCAGTTGCTATTTTCCCGAGACAATTAATCTCAATCCAGTTACGCTCAGCACAAGGAGATGGATTTACCTCGCCCAATCCCTCGTTTATATTTCTACTCCCGCACTTCTGCTTTTCCAATCGTAGGAAGCCATTTTTCAACAATTGACAAAGGGAGGCCAATCTCAACAAACGCAATATAAATAATTTTATTTTACGTTTATATACTCCTCGCTTTCTAGAAATAATAAATGTCTATGAAATAATTCATGCTAATTAGGATTGCCTAAAACATCAATTTCGTAAAATACAAATTTCGTAGTTTTCGGGAATCGGATTTACTGGTTAGTATTTTTTTTGTTATATAAGCGTGCTAAATTAAATGAAATATATCTATAATTGCGCAATTATAACGCTGAGTATTAGACTGATAGAAATAATCATAAAAGTAAGTAACTTCTTCTATTTCTAAATTATCCTTATATTTCGTTTAAGTTTATTCAAAGTCCTAATGTTTGTATCAATTATGTAACTGTGGACCGTGGATATGGACCTCGGAGTATCCTTTAAAAATACCCCACTTATTCCTGTCGAATAGATTTGTTACCTATGACTACACCTGGACAAACGACTGACTTGTTCCTCTTACTAGACTAAAAAGACAGGAAACTGAGCTTTGAGGCTCCACTAAGCCTTCGAATTCCTCTCGTATCTATTCCTTACAATCTAAAATCCAGCATAAAATCTTTTTACTTCTTACTTTTTCCCAAATCAAGTCATACCTCAGGTCCTCCATAGTCCATATGTTACCAATTTGACCAGAACCAGATACCATTCCTTTCATGATAAACTTCCTAACCTCCTAAATCCACTTGTTTCTAACCTTGCTTCTTCTTCAGTACCTGACAATACTCCTAGGCGTCTGAAAAGTAGAAGAAGGCCTCGAGATCTCCTCGAGAAATGTTATATGAATTCTATCAATGCATTGATCCTTCACATGTATTATGCCATTGTATAACTAACATCAAATTTAGTTGTATATATTTTTTAATACAGTTATAAATAGTAATAAATGAAATTTAAAAAAAAATCAATTCGACCTAATCTTAATCACGCGTGGTCGGTCACGTGACCTTAATGAGAACGCATTATGACTAATAGGAAACAATTTTTAAAGTAATTGAGAATCATGCCGAGGTTCATTGAAAATAATATATATATAATTACCAATCGCGATATGGTTTTTCGGAATGTTTATATAGTGACGAATATTTTTATGATTCATTGTTCTAAATTTCCAATTATAAGTTAAGTATTGGCGAAAGCAAAATGTCAAAAAAGAGAAGAAGGAATAAGATGTAACACGTTTGAACTGCTGTAACATACTGCTTTATTGTATTCGGTACATCTCTTATATACGTTCGATCAGCTGATCCCCTCAGTCAGCTGACATTGAAATAACAGCTGACTCCGTAACTCCCGTACTGTAACTTATAAGTCCATACATATATGTTAAAACGAATATTTTTATGATTCATTGTTCTAAATTTCCAATTATAAGTCCATACATATATGTTAAAACGAAT
>NW_027107456.1:476657-482426 GCF_000696795.3 Halyomorpha halys | reverse complement strand
CGAATATTTTTATGATTCATTGTTCTAAATTTCCAATTATAAGTCCATACATATATGTTAAAACGAATATTTTTATGATTCATTGTTCTAAATTTTCAATTATATGTCCACACATATATGTACCTCATATTATATGTAAATATAATAATATTAATAATAAGTAGATGGTCCGGTATGAAATGCGAAACCTGTCCTGATCGGTAATCTCTTACCCACGGTGTCTTATTACAAGCAACAGAATGAATTGAACTTCCGGGTTAATAGGTCAGTTATACAAGCTAACTACAGGTATCATGTGTGCCTTTATGAAGATTACGAGGCACTTTTCGAGGATATATTATCCATTAATTTATTCTAAAACATTTTATCAATAACGATTGGATGTATATTGGGAGTTCATATGCCTGAAACCTTCATTTTCGATTTACTGTAATTCTGAAAAAAATTATAACACATTGGCTAGTGCAAATATAAAGCCAAATAATAAATAAATACGTTAAAAGACAGTTCTCCACTGGAGCTTACTTCTGAGACTTTAAAAAATAATCTGTTTATTTTTTTAGATAGTATATCGTAAAAAAAATAATAAAATAAATGTACATTTAAGCTTTTTCTAGCACTTATGAATATGAAAAACTTGGTCATTTTAATCGTCCCATGTGCTCTAGAAATGTTCCTAAATAAATGGAGTTTATTTTAAAATTTCACAAAAATTTAAATGCATGTAGTGACATTTCCACTGGTTTTATCTATAGATGCTTTGAAGTCAATCATTCCAACCAATCGAAATTGCGTAACATCTAAACCTTTTCAGAAGTCGTCATTGTTGTTTGATGAATTGAAAACTCCTTTGTCTCTAAAGAGAAGACCAACTGATATTTAAGAAATTTCTTAAACACATAGTATTTTTATACATTTACAAATTGTTTGATTAGTTAATTCTATTTAAAGTTAATTCTAACAAAACGTTATTCAATATATATTGTAAGTAAAGTAAATTTAAATTCAATAAAAATACTGAGTGCCCATCTTCTTTAATAACTTATGCATCAGCTTAGCACTTAACAACAGAGTAACTCATAACTCACTACTAGGTAGAGAAAGCTGCTACGTTGTCACCATGCGCTCGCAGTTTCTCTCTGATGATTAAGAGGTTATATATCACTGAAAATTATCATTAGCGTACCTACCTGTAGATGATATATGGCAGGACTTATGCATAGAGGAAACATTAATGCAATTTTTTGTTTTAAATTATAGAGATATGAGAACACAAATATTTAAATATTCATGATAGAATAAGAAAAAATTGGCGTATTCGCACAACTTTCACTTACCTACCTACATCGAATTAAAATTATTATAATTATTATTATTATTATATATACACTGAGGGTCGGGAATCCCTTCCTAACTTCAACCCAATTGGATCTTTTGTGACCCCTCTTTTCTAATAGATATCCCATCTGAATCCTATGCTTCTTACGAAGCTCATTAATTCTTTTGGGTCTGTACTAGATTGTAAGACATTACTCTTCAGCTTCCATTCAATCAATTCTGTCCCAAATACTGCAGTGTTCGGAAAGCAAGAGCTTCACATTCACACTGAATATGCTGTCTTTTCTTCGTCTTCCATACACAGACGACAGGTGGAATCTTCCCCAGCTTCATGTTCTTAAGATGAAATTTTAAAGCGTACATGTTATCGTTCTCAATTCATTTCTGGTAAGGTTAAGGTAGAATTTCGCCTTTTCCTTTGATATTTTAATAAAGAGTCTGGACTGCTTCATGTTTGTTTCCTTCTCTTTATATTCCTCAGCGTCAACTACTTTTCTGATTGCACTTCCAGATATGTTGAAATATGGCTCAGGGTTAATTAACATCATTTCTGATCCCTTGCCATTTCGTTTCTTTCTATCCCCACATATCCTGAGGTTCACATCAAGATCAGTTTATTGCCTCTGGCTAATTGCTTTAGTCTTTTCAGGCAGTTCCAGACTAGTCACAACTTTATACTGTAGGACGTCATTGCCTTTGAAACGACCTGGCTGTGTGACATTATATATATATTTTTTCTTTTAGATTGTTTTTAATATTTTCATTGACTCTTGAATCCACTACTTATTCGTAGTTTATTTATTATAAGCAATTAAATACTTCTTTTTGCTGCATTTTTATTTGTAGGTAAAGCAAAAAAATACTACCATTGTTTTTGGGGTTTACATTATTTTTAAAGCAATAGCCATAGAATAAAAATATTGGAAGAAGATAGTTGAGCGTATGAAGTAGATTATAGGGAGACAGTCCGGGTGGTGATCAATAAAGGCATGAAAATAATAGAAGAAAACTATTTATTGTCAACCAACGTTTTAATCTGACCGCTATGATGAGGCCCTGCAAAGTGGGACAAAACGTTGGTTAACAATAAATAGTTTTATTCTACTATTTTGATACCTTTATTGACCGCCAACCGGACTATTTTCCTACAAATATAAAAAAAAATATCTACTTTAGTTAATCATTAAATTATTTTGCCTTATGTATCAATAACTTATTTATTACTGCCAACAATATAGTTACAAAACAAAGAGGAGAGATTAGATTTAAGCCTAGTCAGACAATAATCTATTATTCAATAGAAAATATTTAATAAAAAATGATTATACATAATTTTGATGAGTTTAATCGAAATTTGTTTAATTGTTGCCACCTCTGGATGGTTGATTCTAGCGAAAAATGTCTGTATAATCCTTATTATGTACTAACCTGAAATATGTTACGTACAATCATCTTCGTGTTATTTTGATTAAGTAGTAAGTAGCTCCTAGGACCCGGGTACGAATCCGGCTTTAACAGATATTATTTATTCTGTTAATGTACCCGTAAGTCGACCTTTTGGGTTTGGGATACCTTCACGGCCCATACTGCCCTTTGAAGTGGAACCCTTAATTGTTGGAAAGTGGTTGAGAGTTATCATGAACAAATGTGTCTTTTCAGAAGTGTCCTTGCACAACCGTTGTTTACGGAATAGTGGTAAATATTTTCATTTTCGTTTTTGAACTAAGCTGTTCTCACGTACATAGAACACGACACACGGAATTTTACTTGACCTAATTATTTGGACTCCCACAAAATACATTTTCGTTGAAAACTCGGATTCAAAATTTTTCACTATAGTAATTCCCCTTAATATCTATTTCATGAATAGATAATTGAATGGAAAACTCCTCAAGAAAACATAACTCCGTTTTAAGCTGGATCTATAAAAATCGTTATAATTATGTATGCTCCAAAACCTCTCCGTAGTTCAATTTCCTTAGTTTCCGCTACCTATTCCACTCCCTAGTGGCATCATAAATTGGGCTACCATGAACTGACATAATCAGAATTGGATTATAGTCCGTGTATCCCATCAGTCGGGGACAGTAACCGAACAGTGCGGCTGCGGTTGCAGGTGGCGACGAACGGGTCTCGGTTATTGATGGCCTGCCTGCCTTGGACAACCGCGGCCGTTCATCAACAAAACAATATTGTTACCTTACTGCCACCTCCCCCCATTTTCATATCATCCTTTCTGAAATCTCGTTCTCTTTCTTTGTCTTTTCCACACATACACAGTATCAACGTTGGCCCGGAAAAGTATTCCGGAGGAAACAAAATTTCAAAATAATTGAAATGGTACAACCTACAATCTATAATGGGGGAACTATATAAATAATATATTGAACTGTGTAAAAGGTTCTTCTCCCTGTCCTTACAATATTCACTATGAAATGATTATGAATGAAATGATATTTTGAAGCAGCACAAAACAATCTTTACTTGATTATTTCAATAAGTATAGCACACCGGAAAAATTACCAAATGTTTTGCACGTTTCTGTAGTCATTGTATTGTAAAAATCGGAAAAGATAAGCGCATCCCATACAGCTATCTCTCGATCTTTGTTCGAAGCTGTGTCTGCAAAATCATGAGGAGAAAGATCAATAAAATATTAATGTGGATCATATAAAAAAAATCGAATGCAATAATACTTGATAGCATCGAAGACATAAGCTCAGTATGCGTTTATTTACGGGAAACAAATTATAGATGTCTTCTTTGATATGCTGCAATCATTTTACTAAATGAACCATTCCATTATACTACAAAAGTTGTCAGTTATAAAGAATCAGGGGATAAATGTTTTTATTATAAAACAATTTCTAACAAATCGGCATTCGGTGCAAATCGGATGTGAACTGTCTCAGGAATATAAAAAAAAATTAATGAGATACCTCAGGGATGTGTCTTCAGTCCTACTCTTATTTCGTCAGCATATAAATGATTTAAGACTGAATTTTCCTTGAGGACCTTTTTTTTTCGCATACGATCTGGTAATCTTTTATCAATCCGAAAGTGTTCAAGATATCCAACTTAAATTACAGAATGCAATAATATAATAAATAAAACATTAATCTTACCCCATCGAAATTCAGTTCTCCGTTGAAAAACAAAATGCCTCCACTTCCCTAGAGTGTGGAATATACATCACTCACCTGATCTATTTCTAAGCAACTCCTTAATTTTTAGGCCTAACATTTGATAAAAGACTAACTTGGCAAAGTTATATCTCCTTACTAAATACGACCTGTAAAAAAAAAAACCAAAAAAAAAAAACTAAACATAATTCACTCACTAAGCAATACTTCCTAAGGTTTAAAAATGGACTATGACTCGTTCATCTACAACTCGGCTCGTTCTCAAGTGCTTGCCTAGCTAGATACAGACCATCACGCTGGAATCCAGGTCGCAACTGGAGAATTTCGGATTAGTACTATTTGTAGTTGTGCTGATCCTGACTATCACCTCTTTTGTCAGGTGATAAAAATTGGCTATAAACTATACATTAAAATTATATCTACAGAACGTCAGACTCACAAATATATATACATATTTTTAATATATTTATTGATATTTACAACTGTATAAAATAAATACAACAAGTAAATTTGATCATAATGACATAATGATATGATACATGATGTAGAGAAACTACCCAGTAGTAGAACTCTAAAAACAGTTTACAATATAAGCTCACGAGGCCATCTTCTTTTCAGGCGCCTCGGAGGATTGTCAGGAATGGAAGAGGAAGCAAGGTTAGAAACTAGTGGGTTTGGGTGGTTAGGGAGTTTATTATGGAAGGAATAATATCGGGTTCGTGCTAGATCGGTTACATAAGGAACATTTAGGTCTTTATGGATGGTTTTATTAGTAACAAAATAAGGAGCATTGAGGATTTTATGAAGGATTTTGGATTGTAAAGATTGGATACGAGAGGAATTCGAAGGTTTAGTGGAGCCCCAAAGCTCAACTCCGTATGTCCAGATGGGCCTTATTATTGCCATGTAGATCAGTCTTTTGTAATGAGTTGGAAGTTTAGACCGTTTGTCTAGTAAGTGCTGTAATAGTCGGAATCTGAGTGCAGTTTTCTGTCTTTTCAGTCTTGTTTGAGGATTCCAGGTTAATAGTTAAATATATTTTTAATTCTAAATTTTCCGTTCAAACGAATTCAACACTTTCCTTATCGGAAAGAGTCTCCTGGGCCATCTCCTTACTCAAAACGACAACAATTAACAAATGATCATTCATTGAACCCACCATCGTCCTAAAACTAAACTTAATTTCTCTATACTATTGTATATATTATTTTATCATTATGTTATTTTATTTATTTATTTTTCATACAGATAGTTTGATTATGTTCATCTTGTTTATTCTTTTGTTTGT
>NW_027107456.1:467254-476473 GCF_000696795.3 Halyomorpha halys | reverse complement strand
AAAAAAAAAAAAAAAAAGAAAGAAAGAAAGAAAAAAACAAAACAATTTCTCTATACAACCTAAAAATAATCAAACCATTATAACCATCTGAATATAATATAATATAATATCTATATCTTCCTTAATAAATGATGGAAGCCTATTTAATCTATACAGGCAGATCTTAGAAAGACCTATAATCGGTATCATCTGACCAATGATTCAACGCACGAAATTTAACTCAACAATTTATGTGACTTATTCATTACGAGCTCAATGTAATAGCTACATCACTTCAATTTTGTATGTCTTTTACGTATAACACTATAATAATAATAACAAATTCACTAAGCTCGCTATAGGTCATAGATTATATGTATCCGAAAACATTTCTAGCAGTTATTCTTGCCATATCACCCTACACAATCTGGGATGTCACTAAGATGTATGTGGGTTCAAAGTAACGTGTGAATCGTAGGAAATGAACCGCACGATGAAATTTACAAAGATCCCCTCAAGCTTCTAGCAAACCAAAATTAAAAATTGTTGGCAGTCAATGTGGGACTAAAGCCCTGTGAATAAACTTAAATTTATTAGGTATAATTATATTTAAGTAATGCTGAATAGATTGAGAATAGGGCACACCAGCCTCACTCATTCCTACTTCATCACAAAACAGACGACAATGAAATGCAAGAACCGTAATAAAAATATGACAATTAGCCATATGTTTCAGGAATGCTCATAATCGTTCACACCTTGGAAATAGTTTTGTATTAAAGCCTGAAGTCAACAGCCATTAGATACGATACTTAAATCAGTATTCACAATTTTAATGTCAAACAATATACATGCAGAAATATGATTGGAAATACATAGATTTAACAGAAGTAAATAAACTATTAATAATAATAAATTGATTATCACAAACAATAAACAGCGCTGATGATCAAAGAAGTTTAACGCCATTAAACAAGAAAGAACGAAGAAACGAACGAGGTCAGAATAGTTATTTGTACATTGTTTTAGTGAAAAAAAGTGTTTGTTGGTGGAACTACATAGACTTAAATAGCAATTAGGCATGATGTGTTCATCACTGTATTAGGAAAAATGATAAAATTATATGATTTATTTGCAAATTATGAGTATTCAATGGCTTAAAAAAATTAGTTTGGACCGCCCAGTAGCACAGTCTTACCATTCTGAGATCTATTGGTGGTGCAGGTTCAAATCCGGCCTGGGGCGTTTTTTTTTTTTTTTTATTGAGTGGTGATATCACAAAATAAAAAAATTCGGCCCCCATCCATAATGTAATAATAGAAATACAAATAAATTTATACCTGGCTTTATGGAAAATTCCAACGCCATTGAAATATAAAAAAGTAATGCTTTAAAAAAATCTACAAATATATAAAACGGTTTTTTATGGCATTTTTAAGCGTATTATAAATTGACTAGACATGGTGTTCTCCCAAAGGCCACAAGTTTGAGCTAGACTATTTTCTTACTTATCAAATCAATTTATTCATTTATTTTTTCCTACGCCCCCGAAAGGGAAGGCCTATGCAGGAAAGGATACAGAAGAGAAGGGAGGGAAGAAGAATAGAAAATTGATAGAATTTAATGTTTTGTCAACTAATGTTTATATATATATATAAATTAATTTTTTTTCTCTCTATCTTCTTTAAATGTTTATATTATATTTTGTAATGATTTAATTTAATTGCAAAAATAAAAGGCTATTTTCATTTCATATATTGACTAAATATATAATGGATTATATTTTTGATTACTGTTATATTTGTATCCTACGGTTTACAAGGCAGTTATCTTAAAAATAATTAAATGTGCGTCTTCAACCATTCATAAATTTGCATGTAAATATAATATTAGTGAAATAGTTTATTTTCTTAAGCATAAAGGAGCAAACAACCAAATATTGTTTGCTTAATAAGGAGCCTAGCCCCGTCAGGCATTTGACCTACACTACCCGCATAGCAGTGCGGTTCTGCTAACTGTGTATAACATGTACGCCCTTATTAGGAGTACAGGATAGGTCTTGTTTCCTCTTAATAAAGATAATTATATTACGTATTACTATTATTGTTGTTAGTTATTAACATGATCATGAAAACACTTGTATTTTAGTTATAAATTATACAGATGCGGATTATTACAAAATAAAGATTTTTGTAAGACAATTTGAACAAATAATTATTCTTTATACTATGATTAAAATTAGCAATGTATGAGTGTTCAGGAATATATATTATTGGATCCTTATTTTTATCGTATTCTGAATCATCTTTTTTTTTTTTAATTATTATATTAATGATTGGAAATTTTCAGCTTTATTTTTCACTTCAAAGTTATTTTTATTATTATTATTTTCTATTTAATTTAATTTAATTTTTTTAATAATTATTTTTTTTTATTTTTCCTTACTATCCAAAATCTTAAGTAAAATCCTTGATGTTCCATATTACGTTACAAATAAACTCATCCACAAAGACCTTAACATCCCATTCGTTGCAGATTTGGCCCAAAACAGATATGCGTCTTTTCACTCCAAACTCCTTACCCATCCTAACCCATTAGTTTTTAATCTCTAATCCTTAACAATCCCTGATGATCCTCCGAGGGATCTGAAAAGAAGATGGCCACGGGACCTACTAATTTAAATTAATGCCTGAAGTACCACCAACGGGTAGTCCCTTCCTAAGATTTTCAATTGTAAATGAAACATTCCACATTTTTTACTTATTGTATTTATTATTTGTACAGTTGTAAATTACATTAAATAAATAAATGGTATTTTTTTGTGTTTTATTTCATTTTAGTAGTTGTTAATTTAATTATTAGTTTTATTATTTGAGATCCATTCATATTGTACTTGTTTAGTTTAAAAATTTGATAGCCTCGTCAACGCCCTAGTAGTCAAACTTATAATAATTACATTTCACTTATGTCAATCAGTTTTATGTGTTATTTTGGCATCGACCATAAATGTTGTCATCCCTTTGGACCATATTGGATGTAACTTTTCTTAAATGAAAAAAAAAAAACTGTTCCATATGAATAATACAAAAAATAATTTAACTTTTATTAAGTAAATATTAACCAGTGATTATGGATGAATAATAACTAAATATTTACATATTCTTTAGTTTATCAATTATTAATTTTCAAGGAACGTGAGTTTATGGAACAAATACACGTAACGGGCGGGGTTAAAATTGAGATAAACAATTTCAAATAAATAAAATAACTTGCAAATATGCATATATAAGGTAAATATTTAAGAATATTACGAGTAATTGTTGTTTGTGTTCACTTGTTTGTAACCTGGCTTCTCCTTCATTACCTAATAATCCTCCTAGGCGTCTGAAAAAAAGATGACCTCGAGATCTTCTCCTCTAGAAATGTTATTGGAGTTCTATCAGTGGGTAGATTCTCCACATGTTTGTATCATGTCACTATGTAACCTACAGGAAATTTACTTGTTGTATATATGTGTATACAGATGTAAATAACAATAAATAAATTATTAAAAAAATAAATTTATCGAAGCACTCTATAATGATAAATTTGGTAAACGTAAATTAAACTACACTGTTAAATCGCATACCAGAACTAATAAATAAATCATCCACAAAAAAAAAAATAAAAAAATAAATAAATAAAATAAAAAATACAAATATTTAACTCGATTCCCAATAACAGATATTGATTCACCAAATGACCATATCTGACAGCATTTTTTCTTAACTCCTCATAAAATATTTATTATATCACAGTTTATATTAGCAATGTATGTGTGTACTTAGTAGCTAATAGATATTATTGGATCTTTATTTTTATTATCTTCTGTATCATCTTGTTTTATTCTCATTATTATATTGATTCACTAATTGTAAATTTGCAGCTTTATTATTTACTTAAAAACGATTTCAGTTATTTTACTATTATTTTTTATTTAATTTAATTTAATTTTTTTTGATAGTTTTTGTTTCATTTTACTAGTTATTAATTAAATTATTAATTGTATCACTCGAGATCAATTTATATTGCATTTATCTACCTTAACAATTGTATAACCTCCACAACGCCCTAATAGTTTAAACTTTAATATTTACATTTTACACTTAAGTCTGTCATTTTAAGGCTTTAGCTCCAACCGATAGATGTGGTCATCTGGTCGGACCATATTGGATGAAATTTTTTAAATGAATAAAATAAAAATAAAAAATAACTTTAAAAGTTGAGAAATAAATTATACAACTTCTATCGTAGTCATTTGTTGACATACTGTGTAATGGAAATTGTGTCCAAACCGCTAACCAGGATTTAGACAAATAAACATTAAATAATTATCAAGAAGTTCTTTACTTTGAAAAAATTTATGCCCTAAGCTTTAAGTAATGAAGACTTTTATTTTATTAACTTCTCAATACTGGAGCCTGAAAGGGAAACTTAGCAACGAATTAGACCGGAACCGCAGGACAAACGAATGGAAGGAAGAGGATGGAGAACTTATGAGGCAATAGCCGACGGAAGTAAATCTCCAAGAACATTAAAGTAGCAGGCCTTAGAGATCAGAGGAAGGAGTTGCCTCCTATATAGCAAATATCGAGCCAGATCTAATTTCGGGTCCTGTTACAAACTGTCTGATTTGTCGGTTCTGTGTCAAATATCCGTTCCGGTTTCCGGTCCCAAATCTACTAAGTGAGTTCTACCAGCTGGAAAATTATATAGTGAGACCTCTCTTTCTAATGCCTTTCTGGAAATATTACAGATTCTTTTTCTCATATTAAGATAATAAAGAAAATGAATCGTCAATAACTGAAGATAAAATATAGAATGCGGACTGCGGACTGCGAGCTGCCAATGTCTCTGGTCTGCAAAACTTTATCAGACAAAAAAAACTATTATTTAGTAGTCTGATATACCTTCTTTTTTTTTTTTTTTTTTTTTAGTAATTTTTCTTAAAGGTTTTAATGTTTTTATTTCATATAGTGCAGATAGTGTATAAAGATAAATATAGAATAGACTAAAAAAATTAATTAAATTCAAACATTTTCATGAACGTGTTTGTAAGTTTATTGATGAGTAAATAGACTTTGCGTTATCAGTTTGATGGTATTTCAGTATTACATCAGTTATTAATTACAATCCATTGAATAACATAATTAGTTTTCAAGGTTTTTATATTTACAACTGTATTTACATCAAAATACATCCAGTAAGTTTGATGTAAGATCATAATGATATGATAGAGATGTGTAGAGAAACTATCAATAGGTACTCTACTTTATAAAGTCTCGAGGCAATCTTCTTTTCAGGCGCCTCGGAGGATTTTCAGGGATGGAAGAGGAAGCAACGTTGTAAACTAGTGGGTTTTGGGTGGTTAGGGAGTTTATTATGGAAGGATTGATATTTGGTTCGGTTCTTTAAAGTCTTTACGGATGATTTTATTTTTGACTTTAGTTACTTCAAATATATCAGTTGACAAAACAATGCAATAATGAAGGAACAGGCTGATTTTCAAAAATATTTATCAACAGCCCTCACTCTAAAGAGACTGCGAAACCAGTTCAATCGAAATTTCAATTAGACCGCCGCCATGGCAATGATATCAGTAGATTGCTCAAAGGCCTTAGATGCCGTGTCACACAGTCTAGTTGATTTTGAAGATTGATTTTGAATGTCTTGAGCATCATATTGAATATCTTGAACATCAATATTCTGAAATCATTTCTCAGTGAATGTTTTTGTAGTTATGAAGGTTGGTGAAAAGTTCTAAAACCTTCACTTCCGGAGTTCCATGAGGAGCGGTTTTGTTCCCAATAATGTTCTACATGTACACATATACCATTGTTGGTGCAACATACCCAAAAGTCATTGTAATTGGTTTTGCTGATGATACCACTACCACATATGATAGCCTCCTTAAATACTTGAAATGCGCTAAATCAAGCCACTGTGGCTTAGCTAAGGGTTATTCATGAGTTAAAAAAGTTATAAAATGAAGTTAATGTTGATAATCTGAAAAGGATCATAGTTCTCTAAAAAAAAATGCAAGAAAAAACTTCCAGCCAACTTTCAAATGAAAAAAAAAAAAACTTCAAAATACCTGACATATGTGGGTAAAACATTTGATCGTCATATGACATTTTTGGCACATTAATAAAAAAAACTCAATTCGGTGCGAGCTAAAGCAACCATAATCTAACACATATTCGGCTCAAGGATCCTATCTTTTCTCCTGAAACGTATCATTTGCAAATGAGTAATTAGGCCAGTACTGCTTTCTGGGTCACTTACGTTTAATTTTTTTTGCATTCGAGGTTTAAGCGTATACCGTTATTTTATGCTCAGAAAGATTGTAAAAGGAACATCTCTATTGAAGAAGACAGCTAAAATTTATGCTAAACAACCAATATTTAAAGTAACAGTAATAAAAGTAACGCTCATTCATAGTTTACAATTATCGGGAAATTGTATACAAAATAAAAAAATGAAATGTGTAATTAAGGGGAAAGAAATATTTATTATGAAATTAATTGTAAAAAACTTATGAGTTTAGATAAAAAAAAATGAGTTCAAAAGGTTGTAGATCGATAGTGTAACTCAAAATATACATTAAGGTGTTTAATGTAACCCGGCAGTACTTTAAATATGTAATAGATTATAATAATAAAATAATAAAACTGCAAACAAAAAAAATGAAAAGATTGTTTTTCGTTTTACATAATTAATAATTTTCTTAAATTAATATCTTCTACTGGAAGAATTTATTAGAAACTAATATGAAAATGGTGAATGAATATTATATCTTTCTTGTTTAAATTATATTAGTTTTTACAAAGACAACAACGTTTCGAGATTATCTCCCATCTTCAGGTTGCTAAAAAAAAATTCTCATAATTAACACATGCTTACAACATTAACCCTGTATCACAATATTTATTAAACTATTTACCTGATTAACATCTCTATCTGATATATAATTTACTCTTTATTAGTCTCACCAATCTAATATTAACATATTATTGTCAATAAATGAAACACTATAATAATTAATTATTACATTTTATAAAATAAGGAGAATAATTACCTTCCTGAAGGTTCTCTTTAAATACGATAACAACTAGATAGAACTGTAACAATAATCTTTTACCTCTATTACTACAAACATGAACAACAATCTAACTACATTAAAAAAAATATTATATTATAAAAACAAATTTTATATAATAACAATTCAACAAAATATTAAATAAATCTAAATTCTATAACTATTGTACAACCCTACATTTTTAATTTATTTACAATATCTGTATAATGTGTTTATAAATTCATGGTGCCTGTTTTAAAATGTATTGCTTTGTCTGTTTTTCGTGACGTATACTGCTTCTATTATTTTTCTATTTTTACTATGATTCACTGTGTCTAATATTTATGGATTCTTAAAATCAAATTCATGTTTATATTTTTACTATGTTGCGCCAGTGCTGTAGTATTGATATTTTTTATGTTTTTACAATTATTTCTATGTTGATCAACTCTTGTTTTTAATTATTTAGAGGTTTCCCCACTATTCCTTCACAATTCTGGCAATAAATTTTGTAAATAACATTTAGTCTAACTTTATAGTAAATTTCGTCTTTCATATTATTAAGAAAACTACTTAATTTATTATTATTGTATAAGCCCAACTTCAGATGTTGATGATCGTATTCTATAAATGTCTTTTTAATTTGATCGGTTAATCCTGGAATATAGTTTAATTTAAAGTAATGATAATTATTAATCTTAACCTCTTCTTTTTCCTTTTCGTTCTATAAGCTATCTTTGTCTGTTTTATTACTTTTTATTTTTATAAAAATCCGTGATAATACTGTGATTAAGTTTTTAAAAATCATATTAATTATAATTTAAATTAATTATTCATATTAATTAATAATTAATAACGTTTCTTATAAAAAGTTACAAAAACGCTTATTAATGAACTTCCTCTTATCTCTGCCAGTGGAGTAGCTACTATATTATTTTTTAAGGCCTTTTATCAGGTAATGGAAGACGTTTGATCACTGTCACAAGTTTAATAAAATTAATGAATAAATCCTTATTTATGATATAGAAATTCAATTTCATCTTTAAATAGATTGTTTATATTTTTATTATAATATTTAGTGGTTCTGATTTTTTTTCTTATTATATAAAATTTAAACTGAAGAGGTTATAAAATTGCACTATAGCAGTATTAAAATTATTAAGATCCGTTGAAAAATACGTTGGTAGCTATATTTATTACTTTTTTATGCTGCTATAATTTTAACTATGATAAAGGTTTTTCAAAGTATATTTACTAAAACTTTTTCCCTTCTAAGCCAAGTTTAAAGGCTCCGAAGTTCATCCTGTAGCAGGGGTGATCTCCCAGGTGCAACGCCATGAATGTTTAGCGGAGTTGTAAACTTTTATAGGCAGCCAGGAACTGTGTCGTATCCGCTTACCGTAACCAGACAATGTTTATGTGCTTTTGCTTTTATTTTTAGCCTACAATAAAATTGTTAAAAATATCACGAAATGTTTCTAGGTAGTATAAAAATGTTTATAGAAGATTTAGAAATAAATTGTGAAAACATAGATGTTCAGGACACTTTTTGCTCCATTACTTTAATTTTATAAATATATACTAATTAAATTCCGAACTAAATTTCCTCTCTTTACTTTCGTTTATTTTCCATAACCATATTTCACCCTAACAATCTTAAACCATGCACCACTAAATTTCCACAAATGTAATTTAAGAGTATAAGAATATTTATGTTGTTGCTAACAGAGGTAATTCCTATCAACAGCAATGGCAACCTCTTTGGATTAGAGATAACAGTGTGCCCATCTTTCTTATTCAGTTAAAACTGTGTCAGTGCATCTATTTCACACGTATTTCATCAGCTTTATCCATCATCATCAGACACCTATCAAACTTCTATCTTCTGTCAATTAACATTTCACACCTCTACAAGTATCTTACCATTTATTTACATATCTTTCTGTTCTATAACCCACATATAATAGTAATAGTAATCACCTTGTGTTGGTAGCAATTATGTTGTAAAATATTGTTTTCTTTCTAACCAGAGCTCTTTAGGTAGTTTTATTTTGAAGTGTTATGTATCCAAGTAGTATCTTTTAATTTTTGATTTATTTTCTATTTATTGTTTCAACATCATT